>NC_067113.1:50274209-50486709 GCF_021347895.1 Acanthochromis polyacanthus
CATCACCTGCCCAATACAATCCCTACAGTGAAACATGGTGGTGGGAGCATCATGTTGTGGTGTTTCCTACAGTGAAACATGGTGGTGGGAGCATCATGTTGTGGGGGTGTTTTTCAGCTACAGGGACAGGACGACTGGTTGCAATTGAAGGAAGGATGAATGCGGCCAAGTACAGAGATATCCTGGAGGAAAACCTCTTCCAGAGTGCTCAGGACCTCAGACTGGGCAGAAGGTTCACCTTTCAACAGGACAATGACCCTAAGCACACAGCAAAAATAACAAAGGACTGTTCTTGACTGGCCCAGCCAGCGCCCTGACCTAAACCCAATTGAGCATCTCTGGAGAGACCTCAAAATGTCTGTCCACCAACGTTCACCATCCAACCTGACAGAACTGGAGAGGATCTGCAAGGAAGAATGGCAGAGGATCCCCAAATCCAGGAGTGAAAAACTTGTTGCATCATTCCCAAGAAGACTCATGGCTGTACTAGCTGAAAAGGGTGCTTCTACTCAATACTGAGCACAGGGTCTGAATACTTCTGACCATGTGATATTTCAGTTTTTCTTTTTTAATACATTTGCAAAAATTTCTACATTTCAGTTTTGTTTCTGTCAAGATGGGGTGCTGAGTGTACATTAATGAGAAATAAAATGAACTTGTTTGATTTTGGCAAATGGCTGCAATGACACAGAGAGTGAAATTTCAAGGGGTCTGAATACTTTCCGTACCCACTGTATATTTGGAATTCTGTTCTGCAAACCTTCTGAACTCAACACAGTGTCTGGGTGCTTTTTTTCTCCCGTTATGTTTTTTCCTCACTGTGGGCTCATTTTTCACTGCAGTATTCATTTGTACGCCTCTGGAGAAATTGCAAAAGAATAGCCAGCAGTAGAGAGAACTCAGTCATATCTATTGTTCATGATGAAACAGATAAAATGTCATACATCATATAAAAAACAAGAGGGGCTTGTGCTAACCTGGAATCAACGTGTACATTTTTTCCAAGTTCCTCAGATGTTACCAATGCTGAAAAAACAGTGACTTTACATACTGTATATATTTTATGACTTACATTTTTCATTTCCATCCTTGTTTCCTCTCTCACCTGTAGTTCAGCTGAAAGTCCTTGAATTTTTTTTGCGCTGTGGTCACTGACCGTCAGCTGAGTCACCGATGACTTCACAGTTGCTTTGAGGAACACAGAATTGTTTGTTTTTTACAGAACCTAGTTACTGAACACTCCTTGTTTACTGCAAACTTTGAAATGAGATGTGACGTAGAAGAATTTAGATGAAATATTGTCATTTTAAGCTTCGATTAATTTTCCCTACAGAACATGACAGCACAGAAGAGTAGCTCACGAACCTTCGAAAAGTAAAAATCTGACAACTCTTTCTGTTTATACAAATGGAGTGTCTGATAAATGGTGTTATTTTGTCTTTTTTTTTCCTTCTACCTTTTCTTTTACAGACATGCCTTTTAAATCCGTCGGTGGATTTTGGGACGTTTTCAGTTTGTCTGATTGCTTTATTGGGACATAGACTTTATAATTATTATCATCACGTCTTCTGTCTACATAAGTAGCAGATTTAGTTTATTTGTTTTCTGAGACAGATGCAGGAATAACTTCAGCAGATGTGCCGTGACTTTGCATGACAGATTACCTGCCACATTGGACTGTTATTATCAACAGGGTCACTCTGAGAGATAATTGATGGTGATAGAAGAGAGTGTTTATGGTGATGATTGTGATGATGGTGGTCGGTCTCATGACTTTCTACGACAGCAGTATTGGTAAGCTGTCTGTTGGGATCCTTGGCTGCCTGGTGTTAATCATTACCTTTTCTGAGAATCCTAGAGGCAGCCTGTCTGTGTGCGTCTCTGAAGCTCGGCAAATGACTCATGCTGCTTTTAAAACCGCAGCCTCATTACAAGGACCCATACCAAAGCCCAATTACACGGTGCTCAGGATGCAAACTAAAACCCTCTTTTCACAGAGAAATTTGGAGGAAGTTATTAGTCCGGCCGACCAAAAGCGAGCTTCTCTTTCCTGAATGACTGCCGTCTGCGGTATGCGAGAGCCTCAGATGCACACAGTCATACATGCTGCTGTTGTCAGTTTGAAATGGATCATGCGAGGCCAAGCACAGTCTGACCCGACTCTCTCCTTTGTTTCCAAACGTCCAGCTCCTGCCGTCATTTGACTGTTAGGACGAAGCACAGTCAGCTACTCGGCCGGACCAGAGGTGAGTCCGTGTGTGAATCATTGTGCGTTTACTACTGTGCAGCCCCCCACCCTGAGCTCCACACACACTGTTTTTGTTGTCTGTTGCATGCTTCAACACCCCACGATCGTTGCTGTGAGGCTGCAGCTGCCTCCCCTCACACATAAATCTGCTCAGACGGCAGCGAATGAGTCTGAACGACAAAGACAGAAAAAGATGAGAATGTGAAAGAAAGGCATACTTCCCCTTTGAGGAGTGCACACACGAAGCTTTTTTTTTCTTTTTTTTTTCTTAATAGCATGCGTGTCTTCGTGCATGCTGGACTGTGAAGTTGTCTACAGTCTGGTCTCAGTTCTTCGGTTCATCTGTGGGTTCTGGTTTCCTGTCCAACACAGAGCCACAGACACTTAGTATCTACACGATCACATCATACGCAACTGTTTGACGCTATTACTGTCTGCTTTATGGAGTTTGATAAAAATTCCATCTGTCAGACTTGCATGTAAATGATTCGACTCGTCCCTAACCGTGAACAGAAGCTTATTTGAAAGCACGTCCTACCCTTCAAGTAGTGAAGTTAGGTGTGTTTCAGCTTCATTTTGCATCATAAAAAGATTTATTAAAAATAAATTACCTAAATTGCTAATGTCTTAGAGAACTCTTACATGATGGATCTTAAACCAGACAGATTAAACCTCCTGTATGTTGCAGGTCAAATTGACCCATTTTTAAAGTGTAAAAAAAAAAAAAAAAAAAAAATGTTAAAAGTATTTTTTCCATTTCTTCTGCTTGGCTTAGCAAGTATAACCTACATATAAAAGTAAATCGGTTCGTTTTGCGTGCTTGAAAAATGAGTAAATTTCCCTCATTGAACCATGATCTGTGAGATCTAAAGAACACCGGTGCAATAAGACGGCTGTGGCTCAGGTGGTAGAGCGGGTCGGTGGCTTGATTCCCGCTCTCGCCTAGTCATGTGCTGTTGTGTCCTTGTCCTGTTGTGTCACCCGCCTGGCCTCCAGTGCTGCTCTCACACTGGTGTGAACGTTGGTGGTGGTCGGAGGGGTCGTAGGCGCGGGTTGGCAGCCACGCTTCCGTCAGTCTGCCCCAGGGCAGTTGTGGCTACAAATGTAGCTTACCACCACCAGAGTGAGAATGTGTGAGTGAATGAATAATGGGTCCATTGTAAAGTGCTTTGAGTATGCCTGAATAGAAAATCCATTATTATTATAATAAATATTGATAGAACTGATTGATAATGGAGTTAACAATAAGATATAAACAATGTCTGTTGAGATTTTTTGTTTTCTGACACTTTTGGATAATTAAACATGACCCAAAAACACGTTTGCTGTTCCTGAGAAATGAGCCTAACATTAGGGTTAAGCTAAAATTGAACCTCTAATTGGTCTACCACAACTTTATGGAATCTCTTGTTTGTCTTAATAGGGATTACAACATCTAATTATTGGCCCAAACAGTCAGCACTCACGCTGATCAAATTTTTTACATGTCACTAATTCTTATTGGCTGTATTGCAGTTTGAGCTTGCTCACGGTCATCAAAATGTTTCACAAAGTGTTGCTGGCCAAGGTAGCCTTTGTGGTTCAGTGTCATTCAGCTGCCTCTCCAGTGAGGATCAACTGATACGGGTTTATCAGCATAGATACTGATCATTTGTAATCAAGGAGACGCATCACTGATATCTGAAACCTTTGACATACTTTTGCAGTGAAAATAAAACACCTGGTGTCAAAATCTAAAGCAACAAAAACTCAAAGCTTCATTGATATGCTTTTGTTTATGTGTTTTCCCTATGTGTAACTAAAATAAAGCTTTTCTGCGTTTGTCCTGCAATGTTGGTAGACTATAAACTCTGGCAAGAAGACAATCAGGTCAAGGCCACAAAGTCACAACGGATAAAGAGAGGCAGCTGCTTCTGCAAAATCTATTTAAAAACATCAGATCCAATATTCAGAATATACAGAATAGATCTGATATAGGGTGATAATCTATTTAGTCTGCCCCTACTCTCCAGTGAGTCTCTTACCCTGCAGACAGACTCCAGCTTCACTGTCCTGGATGGAAGCTGATGTCTTTGTTGGGCTTTCTAGGAAATCTGCTTTGAGCTGAAAGGTCACTTCCACCAGAACCAGCAGCAGGTGGAGAACTTGCTCATGTACACTTAGCTTACTGAGGCTGCAGAGCAAAACAAGGATGCCATAAGGTCCGCCTGTGATGAGACAGCAGGCTACTGCCTCCGGCTACAGTGTTTGGAGTTTGAGTCTGTTGGATGAAAGACTCTGCAAAGACTGCATTCTGAATTACATTGAGAGTCACCACAGGGAGATGAACAAGGCAGAATGGGCAAGTGTTAGCAAGTTAGCAGCGACTATATTTTCAAAAGAAGCAACAGACTGAAAAATCACTATTGCCAGTCATAAACCTTCATAAGAAAATCTAAAATAGGATTCAGATATTAGTAAACTGGACCTTTAGCCTTGAGTGGTAGTAACAGATTTTGTATCCAGGCAACCACATGAACAGCTAATCATGTGATCTCATCTGATCAAATCTGCAGAATGGCATGTAATTCAGATCATGCATCATGATTCTGCCTCAGATTTATCTCATCTTCATCTCCCAGCTCCCTCCAGCTTCATATCGAGTTTATTTTTTTCTCTTTCAATCCATTCCTGAATTATACAAAGTAAGCTTGTCTTTCCCCTTTTGTCGCATTTGTTGGATTCTCACCAGTGGACAAAATTAATTTATGGTTCCGTGTTAATTTTCTGGACCAAAATCTCCCAGCTTCACCCAGTAATCTGCTAATAATTTAAGCATGTGTGCAAGTTGTTGTCGAGCAAATGTTTTACCTTTCCAGTGGTGTTTAATGAGTTCATGGGGGCTGATCGCGTACATGTGACCATCACACTAAACAACTAGTGGGAGCACACGATGCTATCCAATCAAGCGATGTGTAGGGCAAGTGTAGCGTTGTTTGGTGTCACTTGAGATTGTCAGGGAATCACCCTACATGATGAAAACACGATCCCAGCCTCCTCGTTTCACACACACACACACACACACACAATTTCCCTGAATCCCCGACACCTTCGACCCCTTTATCACCGCCTGAGCAGCTTCGTATTTCCTGTAAACATGCAGCATACACACACTTACTATAACCCCCCCCCACACACACCACACACACAATTTCCCTGAATCCCCGACACCTTCGACCCCTTTATCACCGCCTGAGCAGCTTCGTATTTCCTGTAAACATGCAGCATACACACACTTACTATAACCCCCCACACACACACACACACACACGTGCCCCCTCCCCCAGCTCAGAGAGGTAACCTGCTCCCATCATTAAAAATGAAGCACTCAGATAGAGAGGGAGCAGCTAGTGTTACACATCACGAGTTACTGGACTCATGAAGGAGGTCTCCCTCTCTGCTCATGCTTTCATTAGACATCCCAAAGACACGTAACACTGTTGTCAGTTTGCGTTTGAAGCAAAACGGCTAGGAAACCATGCTTTATGCACTTAACACTTGCTTATCTATGTTGTCGTTTTTGCCTGGCGGTTTTGAAAAGTTCTCGTAGAGATCAGCTCTTGATTCGGTGTCAGTAGTATTGATCAGTGCCGTCTAACCTTATCTGACCACCACTATCTGCTTTTCCAGCCAAAGTTTTTCCCAGCTCCATTTTCATGTACCAAGGATAAAAAATAAAAAAAAAAAGCAAAAGAATTTTTCTTTTCTGTTTTGTGCGGTTGTTCTTGCAGCTCTCAGCCGTTCTTGTGGAGACTGCAGCAGATGGACACAAACTGCACCTATCTAAGCTGTCCTGGTATACATGTAGATAAAGCATGTCAAATAAACTTTGAAAAGAGTCATGTTGGGCTTCAAATTTAATGAGACAAGAGCTTAAGCAGCATGTAAAACCTCACATGTTGCTGTCGGATGGATGGATGAACAGAGGTGTACAGTTACACATTACAAGGTTTAGGAAGCACACACTGCGTCAGCTGACCTTAATTTGGTTTCCTTAAGCTCCACTGAACTCAAGGCGCTCCTGCAAAAATGGTTTTGTACTTTTAAGGTATCAACGGGAGAATCCAGCTGTTAATAAAGCACTATCAACCTTGGACAGATCATGTAATGATGAAGTTTAGTCAATTTACTCTTAGCTATCAAATAATTGATCATTTAATTTGATACATGATTAGTCTGGGTAATTTTTTAAGAAAAATAAATGAAATCTTCTGATTCCAGACTCCCAAATGTTCATATTTCCCTGTTTCTTTACTCATTTTTGACAATAATTGGGATATATTTGGCTTGTAGACAAAATAGCACATTTGAGGACCGATTTTCTGTGTGATGTAGTGGCACTTTTTGTTTTGTTGGAAGCTTAAAGTTAATACATCAGAAAAATCAAAGAAAAGTTGGAGTGGGTGCTGTTGAACCTGCTCAATCCCAGATCTGACAGTAAGTTTTTTTTTTTTTTTTTAAAAACCCGCAAAATTGCAGTATTTATGAGAGACAGAAACTGTGAAAACAGCATTTTTTGTTACATTTACAACTTTCCAACATTCCAGAAAATGATCTTTCAGTTTCATTGGGAAAATTAACAGGAATTGATGGGACTCGGAAAAACCGCCACAATTTAATCAGTTGTTCTTTGTGTCATTTCTGACGAATAAGTCCTGATAAGTCTACAGCAGTGGATTTGTAGTTGGATCGCTATCATGTGATCATCAGCAGGCAGCTTGTGTAGTGTTCACTTGTTGTCATAGTTACAGTGACCCTTGTGTCATTTCTGACCTTCCTTAAAAATCCAAATCTGTTAGTCAGTTTTTGAGTAATGTTATGAACAGACAGACAGACAGAAGGACAAACGTACACAGACCATCACATCACTCCGCCGTTCCTTGGTAGAGTAATAATGTCGTACTGCACAAAATATGTAACCCTCCTGTTGTCCTCGGGTCATTCTGACCCCAAATATACTAATTTTCCATCGTATGCTTTTATGGAAACAAGGTCTATTTGGCGTTAAGATCCAAAATGAAGGGAAAAATTTGTGGTAATGGGTTGGACTGAAGCCAGATTAAAGGTGTAACACCGATTTATTGACAATTTATACTAAATGCTTTAAATACCAGTCAACCCAGTCAATCATTTTGACCCCAGAGGACACAAGGTGTGTGGCACCTGTGAGGACATTACACACGTGGACAAAATTGTTGGTACCCCTCAGTTAAAGAAGGAAAAACCCACAATTCTCACTGAAATCACTTGAAACTCACAAAAGTAACAATAAATAAAAATTTATTGAAAATTAAATAATCAAAATCAGCCATCACTTTTGAATTGTTGATTAACATAATTATTTAAAAAAACAAACTAATGAAATAGGGCTGGACAAAAATGATGGTACCCATAACTTAATATTTTGTTGCACAACCTTTTGAGGCAATCACTGCAATTAAACGATTTCTGTATTTGTCAATGAGCGTTCTGCAGCTGTCAACAGGTATTTTGGCCCACTCCTCATGAGCAAACAGCTCCAGTTGTCTCAGGTTTGATGGGTGTCTTCTCCAAATGGCATGTTTCAGCTCCTTCCACATATGTTCAATGGGATTCAGATCTGGGCTCATAGAAGGCCACTTTAGAATAGTCCAACGCTTTTCTCTCAGCCATTCTTGGGTGTTTTTGGCTGTGTGTTTTGGATCGTTGTCCTGTTGGAAGACCCATGACCTGCGACTGAGACCAAGCTTTCTGACACTAGGCAGCACATTTCTCTCCAGAATGCCTTGATAGTCTTCAGATTTCATCGTACCTTGCACACTTTCAAGACACCCTGTGCCAGATGCAGCAAAGCAGCCCCAAAACATTACTGAGCCTCCTCCATGTTTCACCGTAGGGACAGTGTTCTTTTCTTCGTATGCTTGGTTTTTGAGTCTATGAACATAGAGTTGATGTGCCTTACCAAAAAGCTCCAGTTTGGTCTCATCTGTCCAAAGGACATTCTCCCAGAAGCTTTGTGGCTTGTCAACATGCATTTTTGCAAATTCCAGTCTGGCTTTTTTATGAGTTTTTTTCAGCAGTGGTGTCCTCCTTGGTCGTCTCCCATGAAGTCCACTTTGGCTCAAACAACGACGAATGGTGCGATCTGACACTGATGTACCTTGGCCTTGGAGTTCACCTTTAATTTCTTTGGAGGTTGCTCTGGGCTCTTTGGATACAATTCCAACGATCCGTCTCTTCAATTTGTCATCAATTTTCCTCTTGCGGCCACGTCCAGGGAGGTTGGCTACTGTCCCGTGGGTCTTGAACTTCTGAATAATATGAGCCACTGTTGTCACAGGAACTTCAAGCTGTTTAGAGATGGTCTTATAGCCTTTACCTTTAAGATGTTTGTCTATAATTTTTTTTCGGATGTCCTGGGACAATTCTCTCCTTCGCTTTCTGTTGTCCATGTTCAGTGTGGTACACACCTTTTCACCAAACAGCAGGGTGACTACTTGTCTCCCTTTAAATAGGCAGACTGACTGATTATGAGTTTGGAAACACCTGTGATGTCAATTAAATGACACACCTGAGTTAATCATGTCACTCTGGTCAAATAGTTTTCAATCTTTTATAGAGGTACCATCATTTTTGTCCAGGCCTGTTTCATTAGTTTGTTTTTTTAAATAATTATGTTAATCAACAATTCAAAAGTAATGGCTGTTTTTGATTATTTAATTTTCAATACATTTTTATTTATTGTTACTTTTGTGAGTTTCAAGTGATTTCAGTGAGAATTGTGGGTTTTTCCTTCTTTAACTGAGGGGTACCAACAATTTTGTCCACATGTGTATGAGGGTTAAGTTCTCTCTAATTCAAGGCATTTGGAAAATGAGCTCACATCCAGAAAAAATGTATTAGAAGCCATAAAACAAAAACAGAAACTGTTTGAAGTTTAGTAGGGTCATTCAGGTGAGGTGTGGTGCGTCCACCTTAAACCAATGTGGGGAAACCCCTCATGGAAACTTTGCACATCTTTATTTAGCCACCAAAGCTCTGTGGTGAAAAGCCACATTAAAAGTACTTCGACTGAAGTTGGATTGCATATTTAGCTCAGTAACTACCTTAATCTTAAGTGGGTTGTGCTTTTCAAATAAAGCAGAGAGAAGAGATAGAAGACTCAGTAAGAGATTCCTTTAGCTTTACAAATGAAGTCTTTTAACAGCCTGGAACTGAGTGCAAAATGCAAACGTTATTGGAAAGCAGCCCCAGTCATTTGCTATGATGAGAGCCTTTAAGAATAGAAATCAAATCAGCATGTGTGTTTGTGTCAATCAGAGTAGCTGTGAGGTGTCAGATTATAAAGTCAGAGGATGACAGGTTGCATAAAATGTAAAATGTTATGAGATCCATTGTAGAAAAAAAAAAAGTCCTCACTTCTACATACACACTCACTCTCTATTAGACACACTGGCAAATACGCACTCATAGTCACCACACCCTCACTCTTAGCACTCATTCAACTGCAGCCGTTTTCTGTGTGTGTTTGACTGGAAAATTCCAGCAAAGGAGATTTTTAGGATGTCGGAGAAATGGGCACACGAACAGGGACAAACTGGAAAACTGGTACAGTGTCATGGAGAAAGCTAAACTGGATTGTGCAGATGTGTGTGTGTGTGTTTCCAGATAACTTGAATGACTTCTGTTGTGGCTTTTGCGTGTAATTTTGGAGAGGAAAAGTTGAGGATTAGTTATGGATTGTGGTTTCATGCAGTCATCTTACATTAAGGTTTGTAATGAGATGTTTGAATAGAGATAAAAGTCCTCTCGGCCCTATAGTTGAGATGATAGTGTATATGTGGATGCTTCATAAATGTCTCTGTCACACTAGGAAACATCACAGGAGAAAAGTTGTTCTTGCATTACCTTTCAACATAATGCCCCTTAATTTCAATGCTTAGATGTCCAAGCTTTACTGTCCCTTTGCAGAAGAAGGTCACATCTGAGTCTCCAGTTCCTCCTCAACAGCGTGGAAGACTGGCAACTATGCAAGCAGGATTTCAGTTTGGGAAACCAGAAGTCAGACATTGCAGGTCGGATGGTTAATGGGGCAACAGTTTTAAAAGCCACATTTGGCTTCTTCTGCGACCTGTGCTGGGTGGGGTTGTCCTGGAGCAGCCAGCTCAAAGCTTTAATCCCCTTTTTCCTGTGACTGCTTCAAACATTTGACTTTTTGTAGGCAAGTGGATTTGAGGCTTTGTTGTATACAGTTACGCTCCAAAATGGAAAGTTACAGTCCTTGGTTCCAGATGAGGTCAAGAACTTTTCAAGCTACTCTCCTAAAGTGGTGGGTCTTTCAATTGATAGCAATTTTTTTTTTTTTCCCAATTTTTGCTTCAGTATGATGAATTGCCTTGAATTGTCAGTTAAGAATTTGCATTAATAGCCAGTATACATTATTCTTTGGTCAAATTTTCGATATCAACAAATATATTGATGATCCTTAAATGCCTACTCCTTTAGACTTGGAGTGCTTGACATTTATTGATTATCTGTGTACTTTTCAGTTTAGAGGGCAGGATTAGAATTTGAGTTACTGGTTAGTTGGATGTGAGGTAGCAAGTGGGTCAAATTTTTACTGGCTTGTTAAGCTAGGAGGCTAACTAGTTGTGGAGGGTTTGAAGATTGGTAGCAATGAATGTCCTCATCCATAAAGCAACCACAGAACGCAATAAAAATGGATTTTCAGTAATGGGACCTTTAATATATGCATCTCCTACTTCACAGTTAAGTCAAGCCAGACCTGACACACTCTTATGTGGAATAGAATGTAAATTACTTTCAGCTGCACAAAAATCACGTGGGGGTTTGAGAACAAAAATATTTCGTTGTTTATTATTATTCAGGAACATTTGAGGTCTTAACCTCTCTGCAGAAAAACAGCTAGCATGCTGTTGTCTTTTCAGTTTTGTTTTTTTCATCACTTAGCCCAGGAAGGCAGCCATGACATGCACTGAGAAAAACACTCCAAGTCAACCCTCTCCAGCCACCGACACTCATTCTTATTCATACAGTATCTGCAAGAGACATGTGGCTAATTGCACTCAACATTTCCTGCTCATGCAAAGACACACATGTATGCAGCACAGTCGTGGCATTAGCACAAGAGCCCTCGTATAAACAGTGGCCTACATAATACACACTGTCTAACTGACTGCTCTGTCTCTCTCTCTTTGTAAATGGGTCAGTTCAGACAGACCACTGGTCAGACGGACTTGGCAGGCTTCGTTCTGCAGACTGTGTGCACGCTGTTGTATCGAAGTTGTTAAATTCTTTGAGAGCTTTGTAATGGGGTGCGTTTGTGAATGAAGCTTTCTTGTTGACACGAGTTTGCTGCCACTAAGCTATGTTAAAATGCAGTGAAGTATAAGTGTGAAACGAGTACTCTGGTTTATAAGCCATCTGATTATAATTAGTTTGAATGCAGGAAGTTGCTTCGAAAACACCGTCTTTAAGCTGCTATTCTTGTTGATTCTCTATGAAGTCGACCTTATGTGACCATGGAATAAAGGGCTGTATGTGTCCGTTGTCTGGCCTCTGTTCCCTAAATACCCTTCAGGAAACCACAGCGTATTTTGGGAACATGGCAAGTGTGTGGTTTCGGAAAATGTGTGTTAGAAAAACAGTCTTTTTTTTTTCCCCTCTATTTTTTAGTATAATAACTGAGGAGTTTACACCTAATCCTGTGTGTGAAGCCCTATTAGGCAATAATATGCATTGCTGTCTGTGTTTTTGTCTGATAATGTGTGTGTGAATCAGCGCTGGCATCACACCGAGGCATGATGATGGGATTCGAGGCTTTGACAGGGGAGGATCAGCCTGTGTTTCTCTTATCGCTGCCTTTGCACGAGGAGGGATTTGCGGTCTTCGAGCTGTCAGGGAGTCTGAAGGAGTGCAAACAGAAACACTGCTGTTTGTGTCCAACCCCACTAATGATGGGGTGTCGCTCCCTTAGGTTTGTCTGTCTGGAAGATGTCTGTTTTTTTTGTCCCCCCCCCCCCCCCGTGGTCATGCCTATGATTGTTATTTCTGGTTGTGCAATTTAATATTTGTCATTTTTCCTCGCTGGAACTCAGGCAGTTGCTGCTCTACCACATTTGGACAACACACACAATTTTTATTGCACACTTCGATCTCGTAAATACTTCCATTATGTAACAACAAATTACAGAAACTGAAGGCATAACAATAGCTTTTGTCTGTTTATAGGCTTATAAAGTTGTCCTTTACAATGGAAAGATCAGTTCATTAGCCTTTAGTTACTGACAGTAGCACAATGTAGAACTAACTACACAAACTGCTTTTACTAGAGAAGATTACAGTGGCATGAACTTGTAAAATACGTATTGAGCCTCATTTTGGAATAAATAGATGAAACTCCTCCAGGTGTGCACACAGCAGAGTGTAAAACTGAAAGTCTTAATCGTTCCCTCCTTTGAGCCATTGGACACTTCACTGAACCATCTAGACAATAAATATTTTGTTGTTATTTAGGCGGACTAATACCAAAAGTGTAGTTGGTGTTAAAGAGGTTTTGAATAATTCAAGCAAACAGAAGAATTGTTTAAGTTGTATATCATGCAGAGATATTAAATATTCACTTTGTCAAGTAATAAAAAGTTAAAACTTTAGATATTGATGTAATTTTTTATATTTTAAGGTAACTGAAAACTAAAACAGTTCATGAATGCAAATAAAACTCATTTTTGTTTAATGTAATGGCAAAAAAAAAAAACCTGACAAATTCAGGAACGTCATTTCTTTGTTGCAGAAATGATTTGCACCTTTCCAAAAATGGCCCTTCAACGCTTCACAGCGTATTTTCTGGTTTGATAAATGGTATCTCTGTGTTTATCATCATATCACCCCCCACTGACACATTGATTACGAATGCTGAAAATAATCATTTCAACCCTAACATGTGTATACATTTATATATCTTAGGCATTGTGCATCTTAAAGTGCCTAAATCAGTCCCATGAAGCTGATATTTAATATCTGTATTTTTCTGTGGGAGTCAAGGATTAGTTTTACTTCTGTGTGTAAATGATGAACAATAGATGTTACTTTCTCACTGCCTTGTAGTGTTTGCTCTTTATATACACCATTTTATTTCATGTTTTCTTTCTTATATGTCCACTTTTATCACCAACTCTTCACTAAAGTTTTTATTTACGGGCCTTTATTGACACATAAAGCAATTTGCTTGTTTTACCACAAAGGCAGATTTTACACACGTTTCCTCTTTTGTCTCATTCTCTTTGGCTTTCACATTGAGGTAAAAATATGCCTTATTTGCATGTTTATGCCATACTAACTAACAATTGTGTGATTTGGACCATCAGTTAAAACCACAGACAGGGGAAGTCTTATTAAAATGACAAGCTACCACTCAGTGTTGGAAGGATGAAAAATGGGCAAGCATAAGATTGAAGCTAACGGACCGATATTGTGTGTTTTTTCAGTCTGTATCATTTTTTTGTGCCACTTTGGCTCTGGTGCAGCAGGCTTCATCATTGGACTACCAGTGATTGGTATCTGCCCTGAGAAACCATATTGATTACCACAAGTGTTCCAAGAAGAACTGGTGAACAACAGCGTGCTGGGTGTTCCTGGCTCACTAATGTGCATGTGGAGTAGTGCGGAGCAATGATGAAGGTGGCTGGTCTGATGAATCGCACCATGAGGATGGCTGGGTGCATGTACAGTGTTTATGTGGGAAAAGATGGCAGCAGGATGCAGTAAGAGAAGAAGGCAAACCAGCAGAGGCACTACGATGCTCAGTGAGAGATGGGGGGAGGAGTGATGATCGTAATTGTAGACAGCAGCAAGAAAGAGACTTTCTTCCTGTTGCTAAAAATGTCTTTTGCCTTCTGGGGTAAAAGTGTACACGCACACACACACTTGCACTTTGCATTGCATATAAAGCCACATCTTTGCAACTTTACGAGCAAGCAGCATACATGCAGCATTTATGTGTGCAGGACCTGGGTTCTTGTTAGGTTTTTGTTCTGGTGGTTTGCACTGCTGTGGTTGACATACAGACTTCACACTTGGCTGGAGTAGAACATTTTCTCTCCTTCCTGCTTTTGAACTTCACATTCTTGACACACTGGTCTTGGACTGGCTCCACCATGACTTTGAACGTAAGGACTTTGACGCACACACTCGCACTAAAACTACTCTGAAGTAGTGGCTTTATCACACATATAAACACTGTGTGTTGTGGTTTGTGTTTGGCAGATTAGCTGTGGAGCTGTCAAACGGTCCAGTGCTATGATCTCTCACATGCATTTCTGTAAGCTAACCGTGTCATGGACTGCAGACGGTCACAGAACTGACTCCTCAGACAATCTTCATAAAGAAAGCACATCTCAACAGCAGCGGCACATCTAAGCATAGAAATAGTGAGCAATGGAAACAATGATAGAAAAGTGCACTTTTAAAAGGAATATGTCAGGGACTGACCGTCCTGGCTGGGAGCACAGACAAGCCTTCACATTCAAAGCAGGATTTCTTCAGCTGGCTACTTAAGACTAGCTGTTCAACCTGGAGTAGAAAGCTTGAGAATAAAAGCAGAACAAGTTAAGAGGATGGAGAGGAAGCAGCAGACTTCTTTAAGACGCTGCAACAAACAAATACCCTCATATGTTTCCAGTAATGTTTCATTGGGTTAATGTGTTCTGGATTTAAGCTAACGAAGCCAAAGAGAAAAACGGAAAGCTCCTGCTACCCTCTGAGTCAGCCTGGCAGCACTGCTGCCCTCCATCCATCCCTCCCACTCACACAGCAGGACAACGCTACACTTATGTAACAGAGAAGCAGAAAAGAGATACAAAGAGACTGAAAGACGGAGGAGGAAGGAAGAGAGGCTGGGACGAGAGAAGAGGGAAGGAGAGTGGCTAACCACGAAGCCACCATGTTTTCCACTTTACAGCTTCCTATTAACCACCTCTTCTTCTCTTCGACTCCCTTCCAACTCTTTTTTTATTTTTATTTTTTTTTATTCCTAATTAACGGTCATGGTTAAATAAGTTACACTCTGTGTAATCACCAAATGTCCTTGCAGTGTCAGAACAAAGTCGGAAATGCCCGTTAATCGAATTTAGATGGAATAACGTTTGTAAATAAACAAGTAATCTTGTGCGGTAGTATCAGGGAGCTTGTCTTAGCGATCACACCTTTTTATTACCCTCAGTGTTGAGCTTTGACTTTGAAGTTCAGGCTTATTGAAGTGGATCCAGCGCGACTGTCTCTACTTTACCCACAACAAACAAGCTCCCATCACGTCCATCACCAAAGCTCCTGTTTCAAACACAGCTTACTGTAACAACACACTGACTGTAACACTGACATACTGGAATGCTCATGGGTGCATGGTAGCTCTGTTTCCTGTACGCTTCCCATCAGTGACCCAGATACTGGTAGTGACTGCAGGTTACTGTGGAGGTGTTTGGCCTTGAATGTAATCATGAAATGTATCAACCTCAACAGGACCACAAACTAAATGCAGTCTAGTTTGGCCAAGGACACCAGTTGAAATTTTAATGATTATCTTTAAAGGTGATATGATCTGTCTTTTTCCTCTTTGCTTTCATTTTCCTGACTAAATAGTTAATTATGCAAAACATAATCAGCAGATTGATTGATTGTGGTTTTAGCCTATTAATAGAAATAAGTCGAGGCTTTTTGTAAAAATTGGATAATCAATAATTGTGAACTTCGGTCTGTCAAATGTTCTTGAACCACACTGCTAATATCACAGAGGTATCCATACTTTTTTGAGCTTTTCTCACTTCTTCCGCTATGGTAGCAACATCAGTATTCTTGTACTTGTTTTATAACTTGTTTGCAAATTTAATTATTGTTGTTAGAAATCATCAAAAAAGAAAAAAGAAAAAAAACTTTAATCTAGAATCTACATGGGCAAAATTTTCCCAAGTGCCACCAGGTGTTTGAGCTATTGTGGAAAATATGGTAACTCTAGTGTGCTATAGATGGTTTGCTGCACTGTGTAAACACAGCCTGCAGGTCAATCAAAAAGTCTCAGAATTTTTGTCATGTGGTTGCTGGTCAAGTCACAAATGGCTTTGTGGTTTCACTGAGGTTCACCAAATTTTTATTGTTATTTTTTACAGAATTTCATGATAGCAAACAGTTTATTTTTTTGTCAAATACCCAAATTCGATATTGAGTAAAACAAGTTTTGATGAAGTATCATGATTTTAAGCTCAGTTTTTGTTACGTTCTCTGACATAATGGCATGACACCTAAGTAGTTATAGGACTAATGTTGGAAAGTTTTATTTTGTTGTTTGTGGCTCAGAAAAAATATTGAAATTTGGGCATTTATTTATTTGTTTATTGTATACAGACAGTCTAAAATTTTGCTTTTCCATTTTTACTTTATTGAATTGTGTGAGGATTGCCACGTGTTTGTCCTTCCGACCGTTATTCCGTCTGTGCGCAACATTACTCAAAAATGGACTAACGTATTTGGATGAAGTTTTCAGGGAAGATCAGAAATGACCCAAGGACGAGCTGATTAGATTTTAGCAGTGATGTCGCTTATAGTCTGGATCCACGGTTTTGAGATGGCGGCACGGCATCTCTGTAACCATGACAACAAGTGAACACTACATCAGCTGTGTGCTGACGATCACATGATTGTGATCCTACTACAAATCAACCATTGTGGACTTATCAGGACTTATCCGTCGAAAATGACACGACTGAGCAGCCTTGACAATAGTTTCACCCCGTTACTGGTCTTTATGCTAAGCTAAGTGGCAACTGACTCATTTCTGCACAGAGTTGGCACATGCACCTGTTACACAAACATAAATTCTCATCACAACACAGTTTAATGCACTTTGGTACTGCTGTTGTTAACTGTGTGTGTGTGTGTGTGTGTAGGTGGGGTTCAGGTGTTACAATGAAGTGTTCGGTAACAGTATGTCTCATCAGTCTGAACTGTGCGTTTGTGAGCCTGTCTTTCCGATCATAAATACAACTAAAAGACTGCAAGTGATTCAGCAGCTTTTCTTAAATCACGTCCATTAAAATATATGCATGAGTGTCTGATTCAGTGGGATCAACCAGCTCAAACCACAATGGTTAGAGCGATACTCCTGCACTGGCTTCGAGAAAAACTGTTTTTGTTTTGTTGTCAGATGGGTGTCAAGGGAGACCGTATGGGGAAATGATTAGCTTACCAATGTGTTTGAATCATGTGTTTTTGACTTTGTTTGTGTGGATTTTTGCTCCAAAACTATCATCGTTGGGATGTCTCTACATTGTGAGGGCATGTTTGCTGACTGTCCTGATTTTGAAGGTTTGAAATGGATGTAAGTTGGAATTAGTGCCGGTGGAGTCTATTCAGCATCAATTATACTACATGACTATTTTCTTATAAAGATATAAAGACACTTAAGTGGCATTTCCCTCCAAGAACAGAAAAAACAATGTGTGTGTGTGTATTCTCCTCCCACTTTCCTTCGTCATCTGTCAAGACACACCTGCCTTCCAGGTATAGACCTCAGTCCTCCCTCGCTCTCCTCATTACTCCGTCACTCACGCTGCTCTCTTCTCTCTCTCGCTGTGTGTTTTCAGTCTAAGATGCCCTAGGCGGGGAGAAGAGAAATGTAAATGGCTTCCAAAGTAAAAGATGCTGTGGTGTGGTACCAGAAAAAGGTAAGACGCTGTGCTTTTCTTCTTTTTTTACATGTCGATGTGCACGTATTTTGTTTCACAATAAAAGACAGATTGTGGTTTTGCTCTTGTTGTGCAAGAAAATGCTGCACAGAAGAAAATTTCAGCTTAAGGGAAGCAATGACAGTGGAGGTTGTTGTGCTGCTACATTTTGACTTTAACTTGCCTGCAGTCTACTGCTTTATAAAGACTACTGAGCTTTGGTTCACATTGAATAGTGCTGTTGGCTGGTAGTTTTATGCCTCAGTTGATTGCTGGCTGCACTTGGTTACTAAAAAAATACTTTTTAGTAATCATTAAACAGACGATCTTGACTGGATGTCTGCATTTAAAGTCCTTTTGAAAACATGATTACATAAAAAAGCTTTCATTGAGTCACCTTTAGTATACTTAGTGCATGATGTAGATTAAATTTCCTTAATTTTTCTATACTAATTTGATTTTGTTGATGCTTTTTTGCTATGTTGCTTTTGCTGTCATTTGTTTGTTTTCACTTGTGCAGCATGTTGTATCTTTGTTAAGAAAGGTGTTATGCAAGTAAAGATAGCATTTTGGGATGTATGATTTTGGACTTTTGGCGATCTCTGAACATATGCACATATTTTCCACCCAATTGCAGAGAGCATTGTGTTCCTCCTGTTGTGTAATATATTATTATGCTCATTCTGATCATGATGGCCCACTGGCAGTTGTAAACATAAAATCTAATACTTTTCAAATGTGCACATTCAGTTCAACTCGCCAGTGAAACAGGCTAATTATATTTTTAGGTAACATTTTAAAACAAACCTGCAAACTTTCTGTCTGAAAAGTTTTATCTGCCTGTCGGTACTTGTTTTAGGCTGATGTTAATATATCGTATTAAACGCTTTCTCAGCAGATACAAATGATGCTTTTTTAAAATTGTATCCTTATTCTTCAGATTTTATTCTTACAACTTGTGTAAAATCTAAAAAAAATAACCCACTATAGTCTTACCAATACTGGATTTTCAGGCCAATATAAATATTTAAAGAAATCTGATGAGCGTTTGTAGTGGGAGAAATGCAACTGCAGTGTTTGGTTGAAGTTTTAAATTAGTCATTTATTGTATATTATAGTTGAAAGTCAGAAAAAATCTTCTGTATTTTTGTACCTTCCAACCAGCATACACAGAAATGAATATATATGTCGCAGGCCAAATTAGAATCCAGGCAGATTTTAAATCCGCCCGGATTCTGAAATCCTACCAAAATCCTACCATGGTTGTTGTACAGATTTCAATCTTAATATATCAATAGCCTCTATATTAGAAAGAATAACCCCAATCCTAACCCTCTAACAGGATTTTGGTATACAGTATATGGAAAAAAAAAAAACCCAGAAACTACTTTGACAACATAATTTTTTCCCTGTTTATTTTGCCAAGTGTTGAGGACAAAAGTTGACATTACTTCTAAGGTAATTATTTACCTTTTTATCTAAAACCAAATTTCAACTTACATAATGTTAGGGAAAACAAATAATTACATTAACAGAGCATATCATATTCAAAACCCTACAAATTTCAATCTAGCCTAGGCGAAATCAAAATTCTAATTCCGCCAAGGCGGATTTAAAATCTGCCTGGATTCTAATTTGGCCTGTAACATATACATAACAAGCAATTATTCTATTTCTGCAGCACACTGAAGAAGGCACAGCTGAAATATTGGTTCATTTCTCCTCCTTAAAACAGAAGCTAAAGATAGAGTTACAAAGCGTTCTGATATTAGAGCGGTCGCACTCTTTCTGATACACCAGCGTCTTTCGATGACCTCCTCACTGCTGTCAGCGGCAGCAACATGGTCGGCCTGCTCTGCACAGACTCCAACCAAGCCGGTGTTGTGTGTCCTGTTGTTCCATCGTCTCAGATATCAGATCCTCCGCTGGACTCCAGTGCTGCTCCCCCTGCAGCTCTCAGCTTACACACTCATCTGCCTGCTCTGCCCTCGCAAACCTGTCCGTCCGTCTGTCGATGCAGCCTCGTCCGTCCATCTGTCTGTCTGTCCTCTGCTTCCTCTTAAGCCTCTCTCTCTGTACGTCTGTCTGCCTTTGTCTTTTATCTCTGCGTCTCTCTGATCTTCTGCTTGCACCTGGCAGATGTGGATGTCAGTGTTGGCTTTCACTAGAACTAAATCAGGCAGCACAGCGGTGAAGTGGTTTGAACTGTCGCCTCACTACAAGAAAGTTGTGGGTTTGAATCTGCTGGATTCTATGAGAAGTTTGCATGTGTTTCCTTTCACAGCCCAAGGACATGCATGGTGGGTTAATTGGTTATTTAACGGTTGTTGCCCCTGTGATTTACTGGTGACCTGTCCAGTTTGTACCCCACCCTTCACCCCACCTCACCTGAGATAGACTCCACCCATCTGTGACCCGCTTTAGTAAAAAGTGGATGTAGCTCATGGATCGAATCATAATTACAGTGAACGTGACTCATGTAGCTGCAGACACTGATGTCTGAACTACTGCTGTCAAGGAAAATCAAAGCTTTTATCAGCTTTATTTGTTTATTTTGGTTCCTAATCTAATTACAGGAAACGCTGAAAATGACTTGGGGATTTTTAAAGCTACTCATCTGTAGGATTAATCTAAGCAGTAGGATTAAGAACCGTTTCCTTTAGATTAACCTTAACCGTGATCATTTTCTCTGGGTATTATGTTGCTATACTGACTGTGTGTTTGTGTGTTTTTTGGGTGTCTAGTTAAGCTTGTCTGGGCAGAAGTGCATCAGTGACGGCAACTACTGAGTCATGAATGAACAAAATGTTTTTGGGAGAGATCACACCTGTCCTCAGGGCTTCTTAATCTCTGACATGTCACTTGGTTAAGTTAAGGCTTTCTTTTTTCATTTTATCTGTGATCATCTGAATTTTAAATGGATAAATAGCATAGAAGATCTGGCTTTTAGGTTTTCCGTCAGACGTCATAACCAGGTTTCTTGCGTCTTTGCTGAGTCAGAATGGCAGGACGATTGTACTCCTCTGCATCACCTCAGATCTCTTAATTGTTCCTGGGATCCTTAATATTGGCACAGCAGATAGGTAAACCTTGAAAGACAATGAGTGTATTGCACCTTATTATATTGTGTCTTGTTCAGCAGTGGCTATGCTAACAATACAAGAGAGCGCCATAAATACTGGCATTAAGTAAACACCTGAAATCCTGCCAAATAGTCAAACTCTGCCCTCAGGAGAGTATTTTAACTCTGTTTATTTTAGGTGTTTGACTCCTGACAGGCCTCACATGATGGAAAAATGTGTTTGAAGCGTCGACTTTTATGAGAGGTGGACTATTTCTGATAAGGACATGGCTCGGGTCATATAATAGGTGATGTTATTGTTATGGAACCAGAGTCTCCTGGTCATCTATTTATAGGCTGGGTCCAAAGAAATGACCTAACAGCATATTTTCTCACTTTATCTCTGGTGGTTTTCGGAGATGTTTAATTTTAGTTGCTGAGGTTTTGAGATGCCGGGTATGGATGGCATTTTTTGGCGCTGTTCACAGGATAAGATATTTACAAAAAGTGTCCTTGTTCTTCTAAATAATTTCCACAATCTTAGGAATGGACAGTTTCAGGGTTGTAGTCTTGTGGTTGGTTTGTATCGATTGTATTTGGCCAAATTCTCAAAGGTGGGAAATCTGTGGTGGTCGTTTTGTAAGAAGTCAGAAAATTGCTTCATCGGTATTATATTTAGCGGCGTGAGGAACAGACTACCTGTGAACACTCCTGCGTTAGGTTCCAACCAACCTAATGGACACTAATGTGTTTAATTTGAGTCAGCTCCAGACTAACAGACACACAGGTGGTTGGTGGGGCTGTATTTTGTTAAAATGGACAAAAAGCCATGTGTCAACTTTGATTGCAGCACCTTGCATATCATCCAGAACTCATTTCTCTGGTAAATTCCACAATAGTTCGCGTTCTGGGACCTCCAGTTGATACAGTTCTATATTTGGAAATCGTATGAATATGGGCAGATGTACGCTGGTCTGATGTGACCATTTCAGTATTGCATAACCAGGTTAAAATGGTTGAACATGCTCCAAATACTAGCTTTCAATGCTGATTTATAATTTATTCAGGCTAATAAGGCTGGCAAGTAGAGTGCACTTGGTGCACTGTGGCCCATTTAGTTTTTCTGGAGATAACATGCAGATTTTTCCCTCTCTGCGGCCAAATCACTTAGTTGAAGAGAAGCTAGGATTTCAATTGACCAAGAATTTCTTTGGTATGCAGCAGCCCTGGTCAGTTTTCATTAGAGCTGCTTTCCAGTGAAGAGAAAGTTGCTGTGAAGGCTGGATTGTTCAGTGAATCATCCAAAGTACCCGGCAGACGGCTCCTGTAAAGACATGTTGCTGCTGAATTATTTAAATGTGTTCCTTTTTTAATGCCATGAGCTCCATCAACCAAATTACACTCACCCAGGACGTTGTAAAAGTTCAAATCCATGCCAGCCACATGTATTTTTCACAACTCGCCTTTTTCTACTGATTTTTAAACGTGTAAAGCTCCAAAAATGTTTGAAAATACATCAAAAGAATGGGACCACTCTGGCTCAGAGAGAAAGTTTAATGGCAGGAGTACAAGATAAACTGCACAGATAAAAGTCCCGGTCACAGTTGTTGTGTTCTACAGAAGCTGAGCTCTGCAGAGGATTTAAACTTTACAACCTGTGAACTTGAAGAAGCGAAATGTCCGGACTTTCAAACCGATCCTGACATCTCCAGCTCCTCCAGCCCTCAGGCTGTGGTCTGCATGAGTCACAGTATATTTCTGACTATGCTATGTCTGGAGGCAGACTGTAAATAGACTCAGCGTTGTGTTTGTGTGGAGGCCGCCTTTTTCTCACCACAGTGCTACGCCAAGCCCATATCGCAGTGAAGGCACAAGCAGCCATGAAGTCTGTATCTGCTGCAGCACCAGACAGACTCACTTTTGATGTCGAACTGTTTGCTGTTGCCAAAGAGGAAGCAGTTTGCGGTGGAGATTATTCAGCTTTAGTGTGAACGTTTTGTCATTAAATGTATCCTGTTGGAGCTTCAAATGTAATGCATCAGCTTGTTTGTGTGATGACTTTCAGGCCTGTTTATGGATGTCAGTGACACAGTTCATAGGTTTGCACTGCGATAACTCCAAATCTTACGTCTACTTGTCTTATTTATTTTTCGTCAAAATGCCTCATTCCACTCAATTTAAGATAAATTCACTGAACAAGTGACATTTCAGCAAGATGGAAGGACTTGTTTTAAGACAATGCATCTTAAATATCTTGTTAAGTCAAACAATCTTGATAATGTCTTTATTTGAGTTGAATTTTACAAGAAAATTCGAAATAAGTTTAACCCTCGTGTAGTCCTGTGGGTCAAATTGCCCCGTTTTAAAGTTTGAAAATGTGAAAAAAATAAAATAAAATTCACAGTGAAACTTCTGATGTCCACATTTTTAATATTTTTTGGTGGGGAAAAAAAGAAATGTTAAAAATGTTTCTTTAAGAACATTCACAAAAAAAATCAACCAAAATCCAGTGAAATTCGTTGGATTTTGGATGATTTTTTTTTTGTGAATGTTCTTACAGAAAATCTAAGTTTTACTGATACATATGTAATCACTTTAGATATTTTTAGGATTTTTTTTTTTGAAAGATTTTTACTAATTTTTTTGAAAATATTTACAAGACTTTTCTTGCTATATTTGGGGGATATTTTTTTAAATAAAACTTTTAAGGAATAATTGGAGTTTTCTTCCTGAAGGTTTTGCAAATTTTCAGAAATTTGGGGATTTTTTTGCTGAATTTTTGGATTTTTTTCAGACAAGGAAACAATATTTTTTGGTGCCTGTAAATGAGCACACAGGAGGGCTAATGCATCTCATATTAGGAGGTTACATTAAATCTATTTTTGAATGGAAAAACATGTATATATATTTTTTAAGCATGTGTGGCTTATTTTAAGACACCTGAGCTGGACAATCCTGATAAAATATAGCTTAAAATAAGTTTTCCCAGCTAATTTTCAGATCTCAATATTTCAAATATCATATCTCATTTCAAGAAATCTTACCAAGCCATTTTTCACTTGTTCCATTGGCAGATTTTTTTCACTTATTTCAAAATAAAAGTTCCTTGAAATAAGTTTTTTTTTTCTTGTTTTGAGAGGGGTGTTTTTTCCAATGTGGATGAGATCTGTGTTTTTTCCTTTCATTCACACATCAGAAACTCTTCCAAAAATCAGAAATACCAACGGCTACCATTCAAAGAATCAAATAGTCTCCTCTTTTAATGCACTCTCTCTGTTCAATTAGTAAGAAAACAAACGGGAATGACTCAAAATCACTAGTTCTAATGTTCCAATTCTTCTCATTAATAATGTCTTCATGAATATATTCACATTTCCTGTTAACCAAACTAATTTACAGTTAGACATTTAATCAAACGAGCACCCAGTTGATGGAAAGAGAACAACATGGCTAGAATAGATAGAACTAATAAATACTGTTTGTTCACTAGAACAGCTCTAATGCAATGAATCATCATAAAGAAAAAGTTGAAAATCTTGAAACATTTATTGTGCAACAATAAAAACCATGGAATCATCATGTGCAGCATTTTTCCAATCTCCCACAAGTGCTACAAATGCTGGAGAAATAATCCTGTAAATGCTATAGACACATTACTGCTTGTTTAATTTGTTTCCACACGTCTCATATCTGTTTTGTGCAAACACTGAACTGCAAGGCTTACTCAGAGCAGATAAGCAGTGAGTGTGGATTAGATAAAAATGAAAATATTTCTCGTATGTAGAGACTCATTATTCCTTTCAAGTACTAAAACACGTGTGCCCTTTGAGAAATGTTGTACTTATCATAAGTCACCCAAATAAGACTCCAATAGACCCTGTGCATGATAGCATGTGCTAGTTCCGGTTGAAAAACTCCGGGTGCTACAGTTACTTCCGGTCCCGCTTACAGCGCTGTCAAAATGGAAGAAGCCAGCAGTACACTTTACTTTTCCAGATGCCTAGGCAACTTGCCTAAAATTTCTGTTGACGACGTTTATCGTCTCGTTGATAATTTTTCGTCAGCTCCTCAAAGCAAACGGGAAAAGGGATTCAGATTTTTTATATTCCAGTACATATATAACTTTGAAGGTAAGTGGCATCGTATCCTACATAACTAGCGCTAGCTTAACTGTAGGGCTTGCCAAACATGTACCTTATCATTTTATTTTCTAGTATTTATACATTACTATTTTTTGCTTAGTTAGCTACTAGAATCCACTTTACACTTTAGTCTTTGGTACTTAGTTGCGCTTCAGTGTGCCGCCCGCGGTACACTTTGAGATCTGCATAAAGCAATTTGCTAAATGTTTGAAACTGCAAACGCGATTATACAAACACTATACGCCGATGGGAAGCTTAGATTCTCATGAATCCGCCGATATAAACCACTTTCAGATGTGATTACCACAGCGGGTAATATAAACACATTTGTCCGACAAACGACGAATATCCATCCATCCGTTCTCTATACACGGCTTCAACGTACACAGCGCGACTCACATTTCCGGGTTCATTATTACACACAGATGAAAATATTCCACAAAAAACGGCCATAATCCAACCTTGGACATCCAGACGAAACAAGCCAGTAACATATTTTGTCCAAAATATGTCTTGAAGTCGGTATATACTCCACGAATAGGTCGTTTTCAAGGAAATGCACCTCGCGATGCGCGTCCAATATTCCCTTTATTTCTTGTCATATTTTTATTTACAAATAGAATATTAGCGATTTTTTTTTTTTTTTTTTTTTGTGCTGAAAATGGCTGGAATTGACTGCAGCTTAAAGGGTTAGTCGAGTTCAGCAAGACATTTTATATTTGTAGTTTTGTTTGAACAAAATGACAAATGCTTGGATTTCCTCTATAATTGATTAGGTGTCAAAACGGAATAGCAAATGATTGAAGAGTGCACGGATTGTTGTTATAGTTTATCAGATATTTGCTGTTTGATCAGTGACTATGCACTAATATTCCCGATCCTCAGCTCAGTGTGAAACATTTTTTTTCGTCTAATTTTGCCAATCCACTGAGCCTGCAAATGCCGGTCTTTTGGAAAACGGTGAAGGCTTATAGAACCATTATAAACACCAGAAGCCGAACATAATGGTACACTACAGTACCTCCCATATCGACCTTGAACACGCTGAAATCTGACTTTTTGTTTTGCCGAGAAAACAATGTTTTTCTTTTTGATTCCATATTATCCATGCTGCAAAATAGCTTCTGGAAGGACCTGTAAGCCCTCCCGGTCAGAACCCGGAAGTTAGCATTTTGACGTGCACAGGGTCTATTCTATGCTGGTGTTGCTTCTTTGTGTTTCATGTTTAAATAAACTTCCCACAGCTTTGAATCGGTGACGACATGTTTGTGTTGTGTTCACATGTTGTATCAACTTTAATGTGGCCAATACAGGTTTAGACTTTTAATACTGAAACAATTAGTTACCGAATCAGTCGATAGAAAATCATCTGCCAACCATTTTCTGAGTTAAACTTTTATGTGCATTTATGTGTTTTAGCTTCATTTGGGGGGGGGGGGGGTTGTTGCTTTCCTCTGTTTTAGATCATTGTAAATAGAATGTCTTTGCTTGTTTTGTGTGATCAGCTGTCTAAAAACAAAGCAAAGATGTCACCTTGAGCTCTAGAAACTTGTATTAGAACCTTTTGTCCAGCAGCAGCTCTGCAGACTAAACCATCATTTGAGTAACTGAAAAAAATAAACCAAAAATCCACTTTTTGAACATTGTGCTGTTCCTAAAATGAGGCTCACTACAGAGGCAAAAATGGGCTTTTGGATATTTAGAACTTTACTTTGAATCAACACCTTTAAAGCGAGTGAAACTATTAACTCTGTCCAGATCTTCACTTCTGTTTGAAATCTACATACAGCCAAACAAATAGTAAATATTTCCCTACTGTAAGTCTATTTTATGTCTCTATGTAAACTACCCACATGCCTTTTCCTGCTTCCTTCTTGTTGACGCCTCTCTGCTGGCTGTGATGGAAAATCCCTCACTTGTTTGTGGGAATCGCATATTTGAACTTGTTCAGGTGTGGTCAACCTTGACACACTGATTAACCACCGATCTAAATGACTGCACAGTGACACGCAGACTCGGGTGTGAGTAAATACAGGGATACTTTTACTTCATGTGTGCAACAGGTGGAAAATTTTCAAGGATTTTTCCTGCAGAGACCCAGAAAGTTTAAAATTTGTTGGCCACAACTTGTTTTCTCTCTGTTAATAGGACAGAAATCAGTAAAACGTGTGAACCAACACAATAAACCACGAAAAGAATCAGCGACTGGAAAAACGAGCAAAGGAAATGTGGGTCAGACAGCTGGTTGTGGCGTGGAGATTAACCCCTCTGGTGTGTTTTCACGTGTGGCCATAGTAACTCCCAGAAGGAGGCGTTGCTGTAGAGTAAGGTTTATTTTCAGCTCAGACAGGTGTGTGTGTGTGTGTGTCAGATGGGAACATTTACACAGAACTGAGGTTTTGCTTTGGAACCACTAAAAAATGTCTTTAGGTTCTAATTGTGCTACAACATTTTAGTTGTCACACTAATACTTGCAGTTCAATTGTGTTTTTTAGTTTCTGCCTCTATTTCTTTTATATTTGTGGTACTAATGGAAAACTTCGTGCTTTTTTACACAAATTTTTAAAACAAATACCGTTAATTTTATGTAATATGATTTTAAAGTTTATCAACCATACTGCATGTTCCATATGGTTAGTTCAAAGACCGACGGGATGTTTGAGCTTTGATTCTTTTTATTTTTTATTTTTTTCTGACTGTATCATTTTGCTTTTTTCCTCTTTTTTTTTCTTCACAAATGAACTTCACTGACTGATATTTATTCCTAAAATGCTCCACTCATAGAAAACACTCCATGTAGATAAAACTACTTGGTTTCGACTTAACTCTCACATTAGAGGATCTTATTTCGCTCTGTTCAAAGTCATTTTTGGTCGCACATTTGTCTGAAACTCAAGACTTCCTTTTGCACTGCTGCCTAGTTAGCATCTACCATTGCCTACATGTGAAACCTAAATAAAACATCAATAAATTATACTGTCTATCATTATGAAGATTTTCAGGAATTAAGGAGTTTTGGGTCTGGTTTTAGTCAGAATGTGCCACTAGGAGATGTGCTGAATTTGAAAATTTGCACATTTGCAGTCATGTAGCACAACATGGAAGTGAGAGCAGGCTCTAATTAGTTAAATGTGAAAGTGCAATAAAAATACTGTGTCCCTAAAATCTGGGATCAATCATAATCCTGACTGTGATGAAGAAAAAAAAAAAAAAATAATCGTGATTATCATTTTGGCCGTATTGGTGCAGCCATGAACTCCTGAGGGTAATGTTATGGTCTCTGGCAGCTAAATGCTACTCATTAACTGTGATTGAGCACAGTTTGGTTTCCAGAGCTGTTTGGCCAAAAAAAAAAAAAAAAAAAAAAAAAAGAAAAGCTGCACAGTGTGGTTGAAAACAATGCTATGAGAGTGAACAACAGATGATAAAGGGCTGGAAAATCAAAGCTGTGAGCTGAAGGATAATAAACGGTTTCACACAGATGAGGGGAGCTGCAGAGCTGGTGATAATTCTCTGTGGGTTCTTTACTGTGAGCTACACCTTTCACACTGCATAATCCTTTGATCCACAGGTAATGTGAAAGTATTGATCAGAGCAGACTTAATGTCAAACGGTTGAATCGGAGGGTGTGAGTGTGTGTTTGAAAAGGCAGCACTCTCCTCCTGTATCTGCTGCTCCAGGAGCTTGATGTCACTTGACCCTCAAGTAGCCTGTAATAACAGATAGCAGATGAATGGCATCACTGATGGACAAAGCAGATTGTTCACAGCGGGCGTCTGTGTTAATGTGTTAAACCTCATGCATGCCTGCAGACACACACTTAAACAGCTCCACCGTATCTCTGTAAACCTGTGTTTGGTTTAATACCCCCTCCATTGCAGAGGCAGTTGTTATATAACCCCCCCCCCCTCCACTCCACTCCGCCTGGATCGTCCCTCTATCCGTCGTCATGGTGACACCAGCATTGCTGCAGCGGCACACTTGGCCTCGTCGTCTTCCCTTCTGGTTCGCTCTAAGCACTTGATTTGCTTGTCAAATCGCTGAATTCTCGTGCCCTTTGACCACGGCTGAGAATTAACCTTCTCAGATCTTCTGAAGTGATCTTTTGTGTCATTTAGTGTTTAATCGCACAATAATAAGGTTCAAAACTGAGAGAAAACCAACAGACATGGTGTTATTTAATTATGTGGTTACAAAAGAACTAATGGTTACTAAAGAGGTAAACAGATACTGATGTAGGGATCAGTGTGTGTGAGTCAGGATAAGAGGATTTACAGCGCTGTTAATTCCACTCTGTCAGATCTCCGTTACCTCACGACTCCATGATGTAACAACAATTGTGCGTCTCCTCTTTCCATACCTACTGTCCTCCTCATCTACACCCTCTCCTGTTATCTTTCTGCTCAGTAGTCTGGTCATGTTTGTCCTCTGGCCGTCCTCCACACGCACTCAAAGCATCCACTCCTGTCTCAGGGGGTGTGTGTGTTTTCATGGATTGAGTGGGGTGGAAAATTAGCCGTCAGTCCAAATGTCACACGGTAAATCAGTCAGTCAGACGTCAGATTTTGTGCGTTCTGGTGCCCAGATAAGGTAGTTGTTCTCTGCTGGTGGAGCCTCAGGAGCTAAAATGGTTGCCAGTTGATGAGTAACCACTCGGTGTAATACAATATTTCAATCTATAGTGTCTTAAACCAGTTTTAAAAGACATAAAAGGACAGTTTGGGGAAATCTGTCCAACAAAAAAGCTAACTGGGCAATACAAAACTATAGATAGACGTGTTGCAGACGTACACTACCGTTCAAAAGTTTGGGGTCACTCAATTTCATGTTTTCCATGAAAACTCACACTTTCATTCATGTGCTAACATAACTTCACAAGGGTTTTCTAATCATCAGTTAGCCTTTCAACATCATTAGCTAACACAATGTAGCATTAGAACACAGGAGTGATGGTTGCTGGAAATGTTCCTCTGTACCCCTATGGAGATATTCAAAAAATATAGCTGTTTCCAGATAGTATAGTCATTTACCACATTAGCAATGTCTAGACTTACTTCATGGATCTTCAGCCACTTAATCTCAAAGGCTTCTTCTTGATTACTCCTCTGTGGATTCTTTCATTTGTATGCGACCTCAGACAATGGATCTCAATAGAATAAAACTCATAAGTCAGAAGTCCTGAGCTGCAAATCTTCAAATCAAGCATTCATCCTCAAGCTACTAGGTCTGAATGACTTCGGAAAATAAATGATTGTGATTTTTGGGGACGGTTATTGGAATGTTTTAAAGTGAAACTTTGATTCAATTTTCACTTTTTAATCAATCATAATTCATGCTGTAGCATTGCCACATGAGACACCTTCAAAAGCATGTCTGTCGCATAGTAAGGATGACTCGCTGTGTGACAAATCGTAAAACAACTTTTGTGTGAATTTGCAAAACCAGTGGCATGACCGTTTAAACTGTGGGTCAGATGCACTGATAAATGTCTGAAGTGTTGCTGTCGGATAATGAGACCAGGTTCTTCAAACCACAGCGTACATGTCTGAACCATGTAATATACACTGATCATGGGTAAGAATGAACAACCCCTGAAAGGTTCAATCTGCTTAAATACAACAAAATAAGACTGCAGCATTAGTCTCATTATTTATTAGCCACCTTTGTTTATCCTAAATCGCAGCTTTTGCTATTTGCTAATAGATTTATTTTAAATTACCTTTTGATTTGAAATCAATAATTTGTTTTGGCCAATGAGTTACTGAGGTTAACAAAATCAATTCCAACGACACAACAGTGAGGAAAAGTTCAGTGAGTCTAATTGTCCTCTTTGTTTTTATTATGACGTTTGAGTGGATGGATCACTTCTTTTCAATAGCAAATTTAAATGAGATGTTTTTAAATTTTATTAATGATAATGTCAGTGTTTTACTTTGACTCAGAAATGCCACTGCCATTATGGAGCTTAATAATATGCAATCATATTGTGATTATTTTAACATATATTATGATTTGAGATACAATTTTAGTGGGAGTGGTCATTTTTGTGTTTCTTTTCCACTGAAAAAAACTATAAAAATGATGTGACGTTAGAATAGCTGCAATGTGAACCACACAAGCATGTTCCCTTACATGTGAGGAACGTGATTTATAGGCCGAGCCGTCTCTGTAGCACCATAGTGCTTAGTTTAAAGTGGTATATTGTGACAATTTGCTTTTAATCACTTGTCCAATTTTAATATGTATCTATCTTGATTAACCGTACAGTCGAGTTTTTGATTACATCGCATGATCGTCCTCAGCCACTTGTCACAGAGTGTCTTCTAGAGCATTTTAAGGATTTTTTGTCCATGCTGGCATTTTAAGTCACAGTTGCATCTGGTTTGTTAATGATGAGTTTTTATTTTATCATTAAAAAGATGTCTGGGACTAATATTCAATTATTATCATCATCCTTCAAACTATTTATTTTTTCAAAAAATAAGAAAAACATCTTGTTCCAGACTTGTTCAAGGTTGGCCAAGGTTTTATGGTAGCCCAAGGCCCGTACTAAATAATACAGTCTTTGTGCAACTCTTGAGGCACTTTAAAAAATGTCCAACCTCATGAAAAACCTCACCGAACTCAGCGGCTTACAGAGGAAACGAATTGAGTTAAAGAAGTTTGTCAAGGATGTATTTTAGGAAGTTCTCGGAAAGCTCGCGGACACTTTGAATGAAAGGATACTTACTGTGGTTTGCTGAGGAAATCTGTAATTATCTGTGTCGTAGCGTGTGACCTGTAGGGCAGCGATGTTGTGACAGCCAGGTGCAACTGTAGAAATCAGTATTTTAAAGTGTGCTTGTTATATGGGACTGTGTGACGCACAGTCTGACCCACATCTTGTCCTGCTATCTGGTCGTTGACACCGGGATATCAGAGTGCACCGAGTTAGAGCACAAATACTGAGCATTTTCTTCTGAGATTATGTTTTTATCAGTTTTGTTTTTTTTTTGTAGCTATCAAGACGTCTGATTTCTGGAAGTTTCATTCTCCACAAGATATCTCTACAGAGAGATATTGTTTTGCAGATATTTAGAAAAATAACAAACACAGTGTCCATTTTTGCTTCATTAGTAACATTAGGCAACAAAATTACCCCAAAATAACTGAGAGAGAAAGAACAAGAATCTCTCCAATCTTCATTTTGAACACCTTCCGTCTGTCCTCATTTCTTACAATCACCTTCCATTTGCTCTTTTTATTTGTCTCTCTTCACGTTCTTCCTTCCTCGTCTTTGACCTCTCTCATCCTTTCTTCCCATCCATGTTTAATGAAGCCTCATTAAACATGCAGAGTTTCCACTGGTGGAGCGACCCAGACTCGATGCCTTGGAGGCTCATACGCTCACATGACTAGTTATCTGCTGCGGTCAGGGCATCAGCAGACTCCCTTATGTCTCTCAAACACAAACGTTGTCTGAAAAGCAAATAAATTGTAAATCTTTAGCTTCCTTTTTTTCCCTTCACTTCGTACAGAAAGGGTTTAATCTGCTAATTGTGGATTCCAAAGCAGGAGACATGAGAAACTGGCAACCCTACCTGGGTGAAATTTGCGCAGGTCGACCTTGGATTGTGTTCGTTTTGTTCTTTTGTCCGTGTTCTCAGGTCAGATGTCTGGAAAAGGTACCGAAATATCTCGTGGGTAACAGTGTCATTGTCTGCTTTTCTTTCTGTCGAGCACACTGCTTGCACGTGTTTTCATCATAGACCTCCATAAGTGTGTATCATCCTCATGCACACTCTCACACACTGTGTAGTCCTATTGATCCTCTGATCCCTGTGACAGGTGGAGCTGCATACATTTCCCCAGAGTCAAGCCCTCCCATCTCCTATATGTGTTTGTGACATTGATTAGTACTGTCTGCAGGACTAGATCATACTGTCAAAGGTTTCTAGTAAATTGCACTCCAGCTGAACTCGACCTTTTGGACCAGTTTCACAGGTTCTTAACTCCACTTTAGAAAACGAAAAAGAGACAGTGGAGGAATATTCATACTGTAGATACGCTCTGTTGTTTCTTGTAGTTGTACATCTTGGGTGTGATTTGTTCTCCTCTTCAGTTCCATAAACTCGTACTATGCAGTCAAATCTCTTTTATTACATGTCACTAGAGAGTTGCACAAAGATGGCACACATCCACTACCATTCAAATGTGTGAGGTCACCCACACAATTTCATTTCAATTTAACACTTTTATTCTTGTGCTAACGTAATTGCACAAGGGTTTTCTAATCATCAGTTATCCTTTCAACACCATTAGCTAACACAATGTAGCATTAGAACACAGGAGTGATGGTTGCTGGAAATGTACCTCTGTACCCCTATGGAGATATTCTATTAAAAATCAGCTGTTTCCAGATAGAATAGTCATTTACCACATTACCAATGTCTAGACCGGATTTCTGATTGATTTAATTTTGTCTTCAATGAAAAAAAACGCTTTTCTTTCAAAAATTAGGACATTTCTAAGTGACCCCAAACTTTTGAACGGTACATTAAGCCTGAAGAACAGCTTTGGAAACTTGAAGTTTGATCTATTTGCTTCTCACCGACATGAAGACACAGAGAGGAAATAATGTTGAAGTGTCAGGATTTATAAAGTTCTTGGCAGCCTGAATTGATGTAGACAAATATTTCAAAAAAAACAAGCCAGTTCTTTTCCACTGAAGGGTTTTAGCTCCTAAACCTTGTTGGAAGTTGACCGATATGTTTCTTTCTCTAATCAAGGAGACTGATAGTTGCAGTAAAGGTAAAATCTCGGTGTCAACATTTAAAAGAACACAAACTCCAATGCAAAACTTTCTTGAGATGTTTTTGTTTATTAATGTTTCACACAAAGCCCCCCAAAATGGCTAAAATAACAGTATTTCCCAGTGCTGCATTGTTTACATGCATGTTTGCAAGCAGACTTCTTCTTTACTGCTTTTATTGGCACACTTTTACCAACACTATCAGTAGAATAACATGGAATTGTCTGCAGGATGTGCACTTACTTATATAAAGCGACACAGGAAATCTTTAAATCTACAGTAGATTCGGTCTTCATAGGTGTGAACTACTATATCCACCTTGCATTGTTTCTGGTGACCTAGTCTGTTCTGGCACTTAATCTTAATTATTTATTTTTGTGTTTTGTTCATGTTCTCTGTTGTTTAATATTGTGCTCTGTTATTGTAGTTTTGTAATTTGTGGTAGAGATGTATACAAGAAGCTATAATAAGGTGAGAGTCATACTGAGGATGTTACTGTTAAGTCTTATACAAATAATTAGATAAATGAACTGAATTTTTAGGAAATGTGCAAAAAATGATACACAAGTCTTGAATTAAGTCAGTGTAAACGTATACAATACGTGGCTTAGATAAGGAAAATGTAAAATGCCGATGCAACATAGTCATGATTGTCAAATGTTACTCAATAAAAAGAAAGTGATCACCTCAAAAGGCGTATCATTGGAGCACCCACCAAACAGTTTTTCTATCTAAGCGATTATTTGTCCTCCAAAAAATTAATTTTAAGTTAATTTTAGTTTGTTTTCTTCATGGCTGTGTTTGGATTCAAGGACAAAAGAGTGTAAAAAGCTCAAGATGACAATGAATATATGTGTGTGCTACTGTCATATTCCATACGCACTCTGTCGTGTACAAACCACCTTTTTCCTCTGTAGTAACTCTACGTACTCTTATGCTTTCGTTGGTCTTTTGAAACTTTTGCACTGAGCAAAGTCAGACTCTGGTGCGAATGTGATTTTCAGAAACAGTAGTGACGAGTGTAGACAAAAAAGACTGTTGTCAGAAATGACTGAAATCATGTCTGTGTAGATTCTCAACCACATCACGGCAATCCAGAGATCATCATTAGAGGACAACTGATGCTTCAACTCTAGGCATATTTAGTTGTGACTGACTGATTGGGAGTTTCATATATATGTGTGTATATGTGTATATATATATATATATATATATATATATATATATATATATATATATATATATATATATATACTGTGCCCTTCAAATCACATGAATCTTCGTCAAGACTGCATTATAAGTACCTGATAAGTGATGTGGTAGATCCCTATTTAGTTTGAAGACAGCGGTTTTTCTTTGACAGACATGTTTTACTTCATTCTTCTCTGTCCAGAATGTGAACATTGTTGTCCTCAAAGGAGTGTGTCTTATCCTTTAGATGAAAGTTGACTGCTGAGTCATGTCCTGAGGAGCTGGTTCTGCTGTTTGTGTCATGCTCTTGTTGTTTCGTCTCAGTTGTATGTAAGTCTATGCACTGCTCACCTTGAAAGATAGATTTTTGTTCTTGGTATTTTAAGCCAGGTCAAGTCACCGTTACTTATACAGCACATTTCAAACAAGAAAAGTACTCAGAGTGCAGTACTATGCCAAGACTGTTCATTCCCCCATATGGCATTGTCTGAAATTTAGCATTTTTTATTAGTTATTGATCATCAGAAATCATGGCACTATAGAATGCGGTAATTTAATGTAGATGTAAACACAAAGACCTTGAGGTGAGCACAGGCATGGGTACGTTATGTACGGATGCATGAATCCCGTGACTTAAATATGTCATGGGCGGCGGTAATTGATGGAACTTTGAAACACCCCCACAATTTTATCACTTGTTCCTTGTATCATTTCCAACGGATAAGGCTGCTGACGTAGTGTTCACTTGTTGTCATAGTTACAGTGATGCTGTGCCGATATCTCGCAATGGCACAGAAATCTTTAACAAATCTGTGGATCCAGACTATGAGCTGCTTCTCTGTCCAAACCTAACCACTTGGTCCTTGTGTCATTTCTGACCTTCCTTAAAAATTTCTTCCAAATCCGTAGATCCGTTTTTGAATAATGCTGCTAACAGACAGACAAACTGACGCCGAGTTTGCAGATATCTTTACATCCTATCTTGCCGAGTTCTCCCTGCAGCTCTGTGGATAAACCTGAAGTCACTGCATCACGTTGCATTTAGTGACTCATTTCAAATTTCTCCACTTCACTGCTGTAAAAATCCGGCTTGTTTTACGAGATCATGACAGTTCCAATTGTGAAGCAAGAGTCTTAAATCCTGAGCTCCCACACAAAGCAACACTCTACCCATAATTATCAGTCTCTGCAGACTTCTGACAATCTGTTGTTATGGGGATATAATCAGGCTTTAAATAACGGCGGTGATGCAGCTAAAAGATGACAGGGCGTTGGCAGTTATTTGGATTTTACTGAGAGCCAGCAATGACATGACATTATCATAGTTTGTACTTTAAGGGGGAAACGGTTTGTCCACTGACTCGTCATTACTCAGCAGTTTGCAAGTTGTTGAGCAACACTGCAGCTTTGTTGTGTGTCAGTGAAGCCTTTTGTGGTTTGCATCATTTCTCCTCTTCCTGTGTGCAAAGCATCAAGTAGCTCAAACCTTGTACCTGGTTTCTGTTTACTGCTGCTCTCCTTCCGCATTTCATAATTAATTGTTTGTATATTTGTTCCAGATTGGCGCCTACGACCAACAGATATGGGAGAAATCTGTGGAGCAGAGAGAAATAAAGGTGCGTTTCATTTATTGTTTGTTTGCTCCACACCTTCATGTTTTTTGTTCTTTCACTGTTGACTCTTGTTTCATTTGCCTGTTTTTCTTTCTCTGTGCTCTGCTTACTCTAAATGTCTCACCTCTCTCTTTACCCCTTTGGCAAGTTATCTTTTTGTCCTTTCTTTGACTTTCACTCCTCATTCTCACTCTCTTTCTTCCTTTTTAATTCAGTTTGTGTTGTCTCTCACGGTGCCGCCAGTTCTTTTGCAGTGTTTTCCTTTAACTCTTTGCTCTCTGCCCTCCTCGCTGGGCGTCACCTGCCCATCTCTCCTCTCTTCACCTCCATCCTCCTTCGTTCTCCTCCATCCATCTTTTCCTCCTCCTCTCTCCAGTTTATTTCTCTGGTGAGTATAAAGCAGCGAGGATGTCCCTCTTGTTGTCCCACAGTGCACGTCTGCTCACCCACAGCCATAGACGCTAGACCCTGATTGGTTGGTTTGAGTTGAGCTGCCATGTTGGATCCTGGTGTGTTTATTAACCCCACGATGATGCAACGCTGCTTTGTTGTTACTGGCTGCAGGAAGCCAGAAAGTTTGCTGAAAGTTTACACTACTCTTTCAAAAAATTTGGGCTCACTTAGAAATGTCCTTATTTATGAAAGGAAAGCAGTTTTTTATTCAGTGAAGATAGCATTCAATGAATCAGAAATCCAGTCTAGACATTGTTAATGTGGTAAATGACTATTCTAGCTGGAAACAGCTGATTTTTAATGGAATATCTCCATAGGGGTACAGAGGAACATTTCCAGCAACCATCACTCCTGTGTTCTAATGCTACATTGTGTTAGCTAATGGTGTTGAAAGGATAATTGATGATTAGAAAACCCTTGTGCAATTATGTTAGCACATGAATCAAAGTGTGAGTTTTCATAGAAATCATGCAATTGTCTGGGTGACTCCAAACTTTTGAACGATAGTTTACCTGCAGACAAAGTAAACAAACTGGGTCGTCTGTGTGAACACAGCTTAATTAGCATGAGTCATGGGATGAGTGTGGCACCAGGAAGGTCTTTCTAGGACTGAATGAACTGTAGCAGTAGAGCCTTTAAATGACAGACTACCGGAAGATTAGCTCAGATCAAAGATTCACTAATGACAAAATATATGAGGATCATGATAGGATTTCTGCATCTTTTGCTGAGATGATGCATTCCCAGCTTAGAGATTACAACAGAAATGTGGTTCATCAACAGCCTTTACTTATTTTACGGCAGATTTTTATCTTGAGTCTTTCAAGATCACAAAAACAGTCATACTGATTTTTTTCCCCCTCTTTTGTTTGTTTTATTTATACACCTCATTTACACTGACAGCTGTTGAGCCCAAAGTGCTTTCCAGTAGAAATATAAGATTAGAGTTGTAAATTTACTTTAGTGGTTCATTAAGACTCCTACCATGTTTTATGCACAAAAATATCAAATACAAATTTACCAGATTAAATGAAATACTTAAGGTATGTAAAATCATAGCATAATAACATATAAATAACCACAAGTCCAAAATTTTCCCTTTGTTTCAGTGCGAAAATGTGCATGTTATTTATAGATATTTAAATAAATACATATAAGATGCTCAGAAATATAATGCAAAACCTGACAGATCCAGAGATTCCCTTTGCCATCTGCCTTACCCAGTTAGGGTGAGGGTAAAGGGGAGCAGAGAGAACACAATAAGTTAATAACGTGAAGTCAACTGAAAATGTAGAAAAGCTAAGGTGAAGCATATTGGATAGTTTTATAAAGAGGTGGAGCTATAAAAGCGACGGAGTAAAAGAGAAAACTGAGTGAAATGAGGCAATAAATCAATACAAAACAGCAGGATGCTAAGAAGAAACTAAGAGTGGACACTGACTAGTGCTGCTGCTGTCTTGCACTACCACAAAGATTTGGTATGAAAGCACCCAGAGTCAGCAGCTTCAGCCTGTCTTTGAAGTTTTCCTTCTGCTGGAAAGAGATGTTTCTTTACCGGCAGGCATCAGGCTGATTTAATGCCTATTAGGAAGCATTATAGTCGACATTATGCAGAGCATCGCATCACTTTAAAGGCTTAAACTAGAGGTTAATGTGACACTGCAGTGTCTGCTGTGACCTTCAAATGGAACAACTTCATATCTGCCTTCTCGGATTCAATGAGAGATTCTCTTACATCCAACGTTCCCAAATGGGAGGTCAGCGGCCTGATTGTGCTGCTTGATGAGGCAGGATTACAGTTAGTTTAGTTATGAGTTAATCGTAATGGCAGGAGTTCAAAAACTGCACATACATTCAATTAATGCTGAGAGGTTTCTACTTTGTGCCTCCATCTCTCCTTCCGTCTTCCACTTGTACCTTTTATCTTGTAAACAGAGGTGAGAAACACTCTTCAGTGAGCTCAGGGGAACGAACACAAACACACTGAAGTCGATGGGTTAACAGTGAATCTGCAGCAGACAGTGTAGTATGGATACGCGTGGCCCCTCCTCACCCCTGTAAAGTGTTAATTATACTGTTTATAGTCTCATGAAAAGTGAACCAGTTGCTCTTGTAAATCTACTGAAACTGGAGTTCTATATTTAGCAGTGAGACAAGGATACAGCTGCCTTTTTTTGCTCTTATAACTGTAGATCAGATCTGTATTTTCTCTATAAAATAACGTATGCCTGATAAGTTGTAGAGCGGTGAGCCCTGCATGTAGGAGGTCTCCATAATCTGGGGCTGAAATAGATCTTGTCCTGTAAAACGTCTCTTATGTTTACATTTTCACTTCTAACAAAAACAAATAAGACAAAAAAATGCTTGTTACATGACTTTTATTCCGTCACTTGGCTAAAACCCACACACGAAGGCTCTCTCTCCCAAAATAATTCATACTTTACGATGTTTCAAGTGTAATAACTTACCCAAAAACACAAACTAGCTCTTCACGAGGCATATTTATGTGATTTACCAGAGCAAACTCAGGACAGTATTGCAGGAGAAAACCAGTCGCCACCTGCTGGTGTTAATATAAACTACATTATAATCTGGTTTAATGACTTGGTAAAATACATTTTAACGTCTCCCTGCCCATAAATGCGTGAATAAATGAAAATCAAAATGGCAGGCAGGCCTTTTCTAGGGAATTCAAAGAGCAAAGAGTGGTTGTTTTAATGTTGGTTTCTCCTCAGATGTGTGGTTTAAATAATCGACTGGTATTTATACACATTGTACCAATCAGTCAGTGAGGCGACATGTAGTTCAAGTAGATAAGCGGCTATGAATAGCACAGAGATAAGAGCGCTGCGGCCGGCCGAGATGCTTCTGAAGGACTTTACCTCTGCAGTAAATCTGCTGCCAAGAGGAATCTATTGATCAGCTTCTTTTAGTCCTTCATGCACAGACAGACTCACTGTCTGCTGCTCTTATACACTCTCATGTTTCCCATCTCTCTCCGACACATGGCTTATTAGCTCGTTGGTTGTGCTATTTAAAGATAAGAGCCTCCATATCAGAGCGCTGACTGATAACACACAACTTGATTCGTCGGTATGTAAATATTTGCATGAGCCAGGCAGATTCAAGTGGACAGCTTTGTGTAGTATTTTTCAGCACCTTTGGATGTGACTCATATAAAGTATGCAGAAATCCAAAGACTTGAAAGAACTTGTTCAGATAAACTCTCCTCTTGTTTGCTGACAATAAAAGTATTTCAAAATGACCCAGTTTCGATCCAACCAGTGAAATATAAGACGAAAGAACAGGTTAGCAGGAGATTAAATTAGAGCTGAAAAAGTAATAGAATTCAAATCAGAACTGCAATCTAAAAAAAAATGCAATTTCTGTGTCCAGAGCAAACAATTTTTGATTAAGTTTTTAAAATACACTTGTAGAATTAAGAGATTTTGAAAGATTTGTGTAGGTTTTTAGACGAGAGCACATCACAGATGAGTGAGTCTAGGACTGTGGGAAAGATGGAAATCTGAGAATTCTTTCTGTTTTTACAGTTTCTGGCTCTGATGACTGCTGTAATTGTGGTTATTTTATATAAAAATGCCTTTCAAACCCACTATGGGGTTTTGGAGTTCAGAGAGTTGAAGAAACCTTTAAAGAAAATGAGAGAAAATGGAGCTGCACACAGGATTACAGCTCTCAGAACAGCTCCGGGCTGAAAAATGTTGCGACAGACACGACGACAAGTCACACTGTAGAGAATATAGACACAAAGTTGATCATGTCTAGTTGACACAGAAGTAACGTGATCACACAAAGATCATTATAATAGTTTAAAAATATTTTCAAGAATCAGAGAACATGATTGCAGTGTTTTTTCCCCATTAAACATCCTCTAAGGTGTTTTTAACATCACAGGTTGTACATGCAGCGCTGTGGTCACAGCTGTTCACCCAGAATCACTGACATGAAACCTTTATTGAAACCAAACAAGCATCTGCTCACCTCAGTAACTCAAACATCAATGTACTTAACTTCTTTGAGACACACACACACTTTTAATTAATAACAATAATGCATTTTTATTTATAAGCGCCTTATACCCATGGACACATGACAGAGAAAAACAAACGGAACAGTTGTGTGACAGAAAAGCCACCATGTACGACATTCATGTGAATTTCAGAACTTACAGCCGCTCATAAAGTTTCCGGAGAGTTCGTCATCACAGCTGGCAGAGCACGCAAACACACACACATATGAAGTGTATGCATCATAGGAGGAAGTGACTGACTGGCACAGGAAGGCAGCGTGCCACAGGGGAGAGTTATTCCCAGGGTCATAAACTGAACAAAGCACCAACTTTATCTACAGTCATCAGGATGAATAAGAGCTGCAACACTCCTTTCATTTCAAGGACTGAAAGGACTGTGGGGTTAATCCAAAAACTGCGGAGTAGCACAAAATTTAGCCTGATATGACGCACTAAAGTGTAGATGCTGGTTGTCTAGATGAGCTGCTGGATGTGAGTAGCTGCATATGCCGTTAGATGGAGTAGAGCCAGTAGCTGTGTGACTGCACGGTGTGTTGATGAAGGCATAAAGTGCACGAAAAGTCTGCAGACATGTGTTAAAAATGTTTCTGAGTGTCTTAGCCTGGCGTTGACTGCGTGTCTCTTTGTCTCCCCCTGCAGGGCTTGAGGAACAAGCCAAAGAAGACCGGTCATGTAAAACCAGATCTCATAGATGTGGACTTGGTTAGAGGTGAGAAAACAGAAACTGCCTTCCTCTCCATCAGGCTGATTAGATTAGATGTGAGACAGGCTTTCTGCTAAAGCAAAAAAAAAAAAAAAAACTCAGTTGCACTGCATCGTCTGACTAGTGACAAACATGAAATGAACCTGAGATGCCACGTCTCCGAGCCAACCTCCTGTCACTGTTAATCCTCACTCTTTCTGTCGTCATCTCTCTATCTCTGTTCTCATCTCTGGGTGCCTGTCTCATATTGATCTCACTTTCAATTATTCATCAGAGCAGTCAGTTTTATCCTCATTGTGAGGGAGATGATCAACACAGAAATGGAGGCAGAGAGGAAATAAACCGATCGAGGGGATGGATGGAAGAAGAGATTAAAAAAACACAGCAAAAGTCACTCCAGGATTTATTAAGTGATGAGCTCTTCATTTTCTGTAATTAGTTCTTATTAAACTAAGTGTGTGTGTTTATTCTCTTCCTCTGAGGTTCGGCGTTTGCCAAAGCCAAACCTGAGAGTCCGTGGACGTCACTCACCCGGAAGGGCATTGTCAGAGTCGTCTTCTTCCCGTTCTTTTACCGATGGTGGATCCAGGTCACCTCCAGAGCCATTTTCCTCTTACTGCTGGCTCTTTACCTGCTGCAAGGTACGTTTGAGAGAAGATAAAATAAGACGTCTGTGGTGGCAATGTCCAGTTTCATCTTAAACTATGTTTAGAGAAAGTGAGAAATGGTTCATACAGTTGGGATTGATTTTGTGTCTACAGCTTCTGTTCTTCTTCAATTTATTGTTTGGTTTAATAAACACCAGAAAATGCTTGAAAAAAAGTTGATCAGAGTTTCTAAAAGCTCAAAATGACATATTCAAGCCAGAAATTAGTCCTATTTAAAAAGCTTGAATCAGAGTACTTAGACTTTCTAAAAATGAAATGCTCAACCTGGTTCATGATCAGAATAGGTGGTGATTAATTTACTTGTTGACAACCAATCGGTTAATTATTGCAGCTCTAGCGTCAAGATGTTTATTGACCTATGCACAGAAAACTAGACAGTTTCCCCACAATGTAACAAAAAATAAAGAAATAAGCACTAAACTGACAGTGGAAGTAATTCAATATTGTAAACCCTGGTTTAAATAAAGTGGCTGAGGCAGTGATGGTGTGATTATAAGGTGCATGTTACATCAAGTAAACAGCTGTAATAAATAGTCTGGTCTAATGAGGTTCAGTAAAAGGTTCTAACAAACCAGATTTATCAGCATCATTTCCAACATTCATTAATCGATCAGGTCCCTAAACTAACCCTCACTGTGTTTGATTCTTTAATAAAGAAAACAAGGTTCACAAGCTGTTGAGCAGCTGCTGCCGCACTCCGAGTCTGTTTTTTCTTAAAATGCACACTTCGTTCTGCTAACACGGAGTACTCCCAGTCTACGCCCACAGAGCTGCACACACTCGCTGCACAAACACTTTTAAGACCTCTGAACCGCGTTTTCCAACTCCTACATCATGTTGCCCTTTTCTGCACGGAAGAAAACACTGCTGCTTTTCATCTCTGCCTCCACCCTTCCTGCTCACTTCCCCCACATACTACATAAAACACACACCTTCTGGGTGGTTTAGCTCTGCAGCGAGGCAACTGCAAGTGATTTTGACCACAACAGGGCAGAGATACCAAAATGAAGCGAAATACAAACCCCAGATGCTGATATCTTTTTCATGTATTGTGGCTACATTTTGCTTCCTCATTAGAATTATGTTTTGATCTCTTAATGAATTGAACTTTAAAATTCTCATAGCTTTTAGCCACAGATATCTGAGAAAGCTATCTTGAGGTGTCTATGTCAAAGAGAGAGCGAAGTTCAACACACTCTGCATGTAGGTGCAAGTCTGGTTAAAAAGAGCAACACCGGCACTCAGACTCTGATTACAACATTTATTTAACCTCTGAACAGCCCTTGGGTGGCTGGTGACCTGTTGAGGTTGGTTCAAACCTTACAGCTGCACATATAATATAGATGTTTAAACCTTCGTCTTCATGGTTAGATTCACCACAGTTCTGCTGCTCAGTTCATTTGACGGAAAGCCCCATGAATTTAGGCCCACAGGTCTAGAATTTCATGCAGGTGTGGTAGACAAGATGTAGAAGATATGTGGTGCTTTGCACAGTTTTGACATCAAACATGCTCTAGTTATTGCTGTTATTATAAATGAAGCCTTTCCTGAGTTGTGTTTAAACTAAAGAGTGACACATGTTGGATTTCTGGGAGGCGATGTGGGTTTTTTGAGAGTAAAAAAATTCCAGTATTATATATTGGCTGACATTTTCACATATATAAACTAGAAAAGCATTCAGAGAGCTCAGTACTCCGTCAAGGCTGTTCATTCCCCCATATGGTGTTGTCAGAAATGCAGCATTTCCTTATTAGTCATTAATGATCATTAATCACAGCAGCATAGAATGTGTCCATTTAATATAGATGTACCCACAAACAAAATGACCTTGAGCTGAGCACAGGTGTGTGTTATGCATGTGTATGTTATGTATGGATACCGAATCGCATGACCTAAATATGTAGCAGGCAGCAGGAACTGATGGGACTCAGAAACACCCCCACAATTTAATCACTTGTTCCTTGTATCATTTCCAACAGATAAGTCCCAATAGGTCCACAGCGGTGGATTTGTAGTAGGATCTCAATCATGTGATCGTCAACAGGCAGCTGATGCAGCATTTACTTGTCATGGTTACAGTGACTCTGTGCTGCTACCTCACAATGATACAGAAATCTTTAACAAATCCATGGATCCAGACTATAAGCTGCTTTATTGCCAAAATCTAATCACTTGGTCCTTCTGATCTCTTAAACTTTCATCCAAATCCATTTTTGAGTAATGTTGCTAACACAGACAAAGTATAGACAGACAAACCAACATCAATCGTCACATCACTTTGCTGCGTTCCTTGGCCGAGTAATTACGGGGTCATTGTTTATTAACTTAAAGTAAACTCAGCTGAGATATCCACTCCGTTACATGTGGCGCATATAGTACCAAGAGTATTGTTGTCAATGGAATTAGAGACGCTCTGCTGGATAAACATTGTGATCCCACCATTTCTAAAACATCCTAAGTATTATTTTCTGTATACATCCAGTTTAGAAGAAAGGTTCTGATAACTGACAACATATATGCTGATAGTGATAAATCTTTGATTTCACTGACCAACATACGGAGTGGGCTCTAATTTGATCTGATTTAGTTTATGTTCTGTTTTAGCCTCATGCTAAACAAGCACATTAAACTGGGAGATGTTCCCTTTTAAAGGAAGTCTCACACATGAATTTTGCCCGTACAGTTTTTCTGCTACAGGCTTTTCCATGTCATGAAATCAAGAGGTTGACTGTATTTTGATTAAACTTGTTTAAGGGTGGCTTCGAGTCCATTTCCAGGTGTTTTTATCAATGCTGTCAGTGTTCCTCTGTAATTGCTTTTCAGTTTCTTTTCACCATTTCCTGCCTGACAGTTTATGTACAGTTGGCTTGTCTGGCTTAATGATAAGGGCAGAGATAAACTAAAACCACAATGTTTAAAAGCTGGTTGGTCACAGTCCAGGGTTAAACACTGAAACTCTGTCATAATCAGCTCCACTCTTCCATATTCCTCACAGTGGCAGCAGCAGTCCTGTATGTGACCATCCCTCAGCCTCATGGGATACCAGCCACCGAGGTGTTCGGGGCCATCTGGCTCATGCTGCTGCTGGGAACCGTCCACTGTCAGATCGTCTCCACCAGAACCCCGAAACCTGCCTCGAGCAGCGGGGGGAAGAGACGCAGGTAAGGAGGGAAAACACAGAAACCTGCAACCTGTTCAGGAATTAGTAGACCTGAAGAGATGTAGGAAAGGACATTAAAGAGGAAACAAGTCAGATAAGAGAGAAAACAAGGAGCCAGAAAGAGATGAGAGGATGAACTGAGATGACAAAGGGAGCATTTAGTCAATATAAAACCACAAGATAGAGTGGAGGAAAGAAGTTCAGGAAGCAAATGTCTTTTGTATTTGGGTTGCATTCGCCCACTGTTTGTGATCCCCCCCCCCCCCCCCCCCCCACTAAAATTTAAGTCAGAAATGGAGTGTTTATCAGGAGAGTTTTCCACGAGTTTCTGTCAAAAATGACAAATCCAAACGTCATTTTTGGAAAGCTGCTGTTTGTGTTAATTTCAGTCTTTTACAGAACCTTCAGGATCAAAGAGTACAAACTGGCACTTAAAGAACACTTTTATATTGTATGTAGCTTAGATAAATTATGACTTGACATGTAGAAGATGAAGCATTTTCATTCACAAAGCAGCAAATCAGACAAATTTGACAGCCGACGTCTCCAGGAAATCTCTCTGATAAATTTCCAGTTTAGACAGAAGGCTCACTGTGTGAAAGTAGAGGAGGCTGCTTACCTGCTGCTGTGTTTTGTAGTGTTTAGATTTGCAGTTTGTGAGTTTCTCTCTGTTGGTTTAAAGCTTGTCAGTGTGTGACTGCTGTCTCTGGTTCACAATGAAATAAAGACAATTTTCAGACTCTCGGGAAGAAAATTGGACCATGCCACAGTTTTGGAAAGAGTTGCAGGAGACAAAGCAAACGGTTTGCTGCTTCACTGAGCCATCAGTCATGAAAAGAGCAGAGTTCTATTAAACAGAGACAATTCAGTTTGTCTGAATATTACTCTGGATCCGTCTTTTTCTTCTCCCTGTCAGACCACGCAGACATTTATCAGTCGCTGCAGCAGAAAACGATTTAAAACCAGACTGAACAGGATGCTTTCATGCATCAACGTTACACTTTAGAGGGAGAGGTTCTGTTTGGTTACCGGCCCACATACGCTGACACAAAACAAATTAAACATCACCCGGCACATTACAGTAACAGAAGATGTCAAACAGTCTTATTATGACACAGAATTGTTGTCAATCACAGGATAAATTTATTATAAATTTGAAAAACAAAACACACCTTCTGCCCTCCAACATGTCTGTTTTAATATTATTATTGTTAACCAATCTATTCATTGCAATGTTTAGGTTCAAGTTCTGCAGAAAAACACACTAAATCAGAAAATATCTAGAATTCGTTGTTGATTTTGGGATATTTTCTTCGCATAGCATGTCTGCATTGTGAGAATAGTGGAAAGAAATACAGTATCTGCAATATGTATTTAGGTAAGAATTCCATGCAGATTAGCACATAGTTAATTAGAAAATGTGTCATTTGCATATTTGCATATTCAGTTTCAGAAACTTGGACAAAAAAACCTAAGTTTTTCCGCTTAAACCGTGGTATAAGATAGACTTTATTGATCTCACAAAGGAGAAATTTACTGTTACAGAGCTCTTAGGAACAAACAGAGGGGTGCAAAAAGTCACGAAAGGTTTACAGTACATTTTGCAGTACGTATTTGGTACTTGAATCCACCTTTGCCCACTTCAGCAGCACTTAAACACACCAGACTCCAGCTTCATTCCTCTCTATGAGGGTTTTTACAGAGAAGCGTTCATTTATCTTTCGCCATCTGATGTAGGAAGCATTTTACTTTATTCAGTGTTCACGTTACTGTTTTAGAAATGAAAACAGATTAGTGTACGTTTAGATAGATTAACCCTCTTTTGCCTAGATTACATCTCCTCTTACTAAATCAAAGAAATATGGAATTGCAGACATTTCTTTTATAAAACATGAACATAATGAAGTATTTTTTGCTCTTGAGGTCATACAATTTTTTCCATTTAACTTTTGGCTTGTACGTTTTGCAGATTTTTCTGACGTTTTCAGATTAACAGTGCTCTGAATCAGCCTCTGTATCCACCAGGTGCCAGCTGTACTCCTGAGAAGCACTGATGTGGTAAAATTGTGACTCACAGCACTATTTAGCATCTGTTAAAGGTGGAACTTAACTTGCTGTGTTGGTGAAAAGCTTCTCATCAGTGCGGCCGGACTCCCGGTGGACACGCTGCTGTAGCTTCAACACTTGTTAGTCTGCAGGTTCGCTCTAAGTCTCTCTCCACCCTCCTTTATTTCCAAACTGAAGGAAGTTGAGGAAGGCATCTCAGATGGAGGTGCATAGGGAAGGCGACGGGTCTAGCACTACCGATAACACACAGGAGGGGGCGCCACACTCCCACTCAACCAGCACCACATACAGCCTGGGCGCTTTCTTCCAAGATTTCTGGCATGATATCTGTAAAGCTGGGTGTGTATCTTCGTTTCCCGTCTTCCTACAATGAGATGATGTGACCGAGTCGGGGCTGAGCTGCAGTTTGTCCACAGGAACTGACTCAAAACTTTTATTTACCGTCAGAAAAATCACCAAATTTTACAGTAGATGCCTTCTTCTTTATCATGAAGTGAAGTGTGACTAAAAAGAAAACGCATTTGCTGCATTTACAAATCCAAAAACTAAATGCCAGCCTCGACTCAGACGTAACCCGGGCTTCTTTAGCTGCAACATCATTTCCTCTCCTGAATGTTTATCCTCCTGGAGAAAGGTGGAGAAAATTCTGAACCCACTCATGAACAAATGAAGTCAAATCTGATTCAGAAAAGACATTTTTGCTGATTTCCACTAAAACTTTGCCGCCTTTATAAGTGACGACTCCTGTGCTGCCAAATCTTTCCATCGTTAATCAGGAGCAGGGGGATTTTGCAGCTACTTTTTATGTAAGTAACCTGCTGATGAAGCTGCGTTCAAAAGAAGCATGGGGACACGCCTCTTGGCTGACAAATATTCTGCCATATTGTTTATCTCACTCGTTTTTAGCCTGATCCAAACAGATGAATGTCTCAGGCCGCTGCTTCTCCCCACGCTTCTGGTTCAGCAGCTTTCAGCAGACTGCAGCTCTGTGGAACAATTCAGAAAACAACTCCTCATTTGACGACTTCATCCACTGATTATCTGCCAGTCACTTCAGCTCTTAGTACGAGACGCTAGTGCCTTTGTCATATAATTATACTCATTAATCCTCTGATTTGCTCTCTTGTTTACCTTTTTAACTATTTAGAATTCCTTTCAGAAAAAGATTCTTTTGAATCCTCCTTCACAAGAAAGCCAGGAGTACAACCAAGGTTAAGAAATTGCATTAAATCTTATGATAGAGAAGACAATGCTTGATGCTCATAGCTTTTATCAGTTCACTTGCTCCATGTTTCACTTGAATGTAAAGAAGTTTATAAATAATTGTTCATCAAATAGTTGCTATTAAAAATATGAACAGATCTTAAATTAACTTCAGAATAGATGTAGTACCTGGTTGAACCACCTTAGTGTTTATTGATATGGAGTCACAGGTGACCACCTTTAAGGTAAGTTTATTTGTAAATTCATACACAAGGCAATTCAAGCTGCTTTACAATGGCAAAGAACTTTAAAAAATATAAAGATGATTTAAAAGTTGATTTAAAATCAGAGAAATGGAACATAAAAGTTCAGTAAAAGTCAGAAAAGAGAAGTAGTCAAAGAGAAAGCTGCAGTAAAAAATCAGCCCTGATTTAAAAGAGCAGTCAGTCTGAGCAGAACTCAGGTGTTCAGGAAGTTTGTTCCACAGGTGAGGAGCATCATAGCTGAATGCTGCTTCATTAGTCTTGGTTCTGGTTCTGGGAAGCACACAGTAAACCTGTCCCTGATGATCTGAGGGCTCTGGATGCTTCACATGGAAATAATAAGTCCAGGATGTGTTTTGGTCCGAGACCATTCAGTGCTTTGTAGACCAGGAGTCAGATTTTAACTCTATTGTTTTTTGACTAACAGGAAGCCAGAGCAGTGGTTTGAGAGCCGGTGTAATACGGTCCAGTTTGCTGGTTTCAGGGTAAATAAAGAATATAACTGGGAGTATCTGTAAATTTTAGAGGTGGCAGTAAATGTGGGCAGATTTTTTTAGGCTAATGCAGAAAAAGTATTTGTGGACTTTGTTCCTACTGAGCAGCTGTTTTTAGCAGCTGGACTAAAGTGTGTTACACTGAAGAAGTGAGTTATCAATCATTATATTGATATTAGATTACTATAAAGACATTGAAGATGTTATAGGCTGTTTAGTGCAGCCAGCTCGTTTAAAGTTAAATACTTTTGAATTTGTCAATATAATCATTGTAGAGTAATTTTAAGTCAAAGTCGCATCATTTTGCTACTTTATTCATCATTCAAGTCACTTGGTGTTCACTTAATATGTTCCTCAGTTTCCTGATGTAACTGGGCAGATTTTACAGAAAACATGAAGTTTCCTTATTTTAAAAGCTGTTTTATCAGGATATGTAAGAACATCCACCATATTTAATTCATTTCAACCATTAATCAGTTATTGTCAACTTCAGTTCAGTTCAAACACTTCATTTATCCCCGAGGGGCAATTAACTTAGCCAACTATCGGTTAAAGAATTCAGTATTTGCATTCATACCTGAATGTTTGGTCTGATACATCACATTTCTGATCCTACACAAATGTTCCACAGTGTTGTCCACTGCCTGCTCTTTTGGTGTAAGTCACTGCATGTCTGCATATGAGACTAGAACTACTTGTAATGTCACTGCCCTGTTACTTATTTTTACCTAAACATGTCTCCTCCTATACGTCTTTCTCCATCGGTCTCCTGTCTCATCTTTTCCTCCCGAAGATCTAAGAAGTCCAAGCTCTCCATTGACAAATCCACAGAGACGGACAACGGCTACGTGTCGCTGGACGGCCGGGTGACCAACCGCAGCAGTGAGGAGGGTCTTCAGCTCCACGAGCAGCGATGTGATTTGTTGAACAGAGCTGACGAGGTTTGCTGGAACTCCCACATCCAGCCTGCACACGCTCACACAGGACGCAGCTCAGGACTGATGCTGGCCAACGGCAGTAAGGTGACCAATCAGAGTTCATTTAACTAGAATATAATTAAAGGAAACGACTCCAAAAACCAAAAAAAAAGCGTCACTGTGGCCTGAGATCTGCATACTGGACTAGCTAGATTTACTGACCAGTCAGCTTTAGAATAGTAGCGAGTGAGTAATCTGAGTCCTCCAGTCGTGTCATAAAGTTTGAGACATGAAGAGAACAATTTGAAGTTGAGCATTTATTTATTCTCTGCACTTTTAAGGCTATGTCAGAGGCTTGCCAAATTTACTGCAACTCATTTTTAAAAAATGTAATTAAAAACAAAATGCAACATATTTCAGTATCTCACATGAAAAATTCAACAAAATACATTTGTACATAAGAGGACGTTATGTCTGAAATCCCCGAATAAGTTTCCTAAAAAGTTAACGGCATATTTATATTAGTTTGTTGTAACTGTTATGTTTGATTATATAATGATGCAAATAAACCCTCAAAGTTTGTTCATCGTGTCCACGAAAAGGAAAAGCTGCAAAAAACGTGATTAATCGAAGTTCAAATTCAGACAGTATTTAAAATGTGTGGAACCACAGAAGGCCTGTGGATTTGGCTGATTGGTCTGTCTGTGTTTCTAAGGATCCTGCGTCTGACGAGGCGTCCAGTGAGGAGGACCCTGAAGCTTCCTACAGCGCCCTCCGCAGGGGAGTGGAGAGGATGAACAGTGACTGTACGCTCAGAAACCGCAAGAGTTCCCACCACTACAAGAAACACTACGCTGTGGAGGTAAACAAACTTAAATCCTAACTCGTAGTAACGTTTTGTAGTTTTCACTGAATAACAGTCTTCTGCTCTGTGTCAGGACGTCCCCAAGTCCGGCACCAGCTGTAGCTCCAGATGTTCCAGTCTGAGGACTCAAGACTCGGAGAGCACTCGACACGAGTCAGAGACCGAGGACCTGATGTGGGAAGATTTCCTGCACTGTGCAGAGTGCAGATCATCCTGCACCTCAGAAACAGGTCAGACACAAGCAAGATGTGTTTAAATGTTATTCAGACTTAATCTAATGAACTTTCCTTGTTCAAACATAAATCTGTGGGTTAGTGTCTGTAAATGAATACCGTCACTCCTTCTCTTTGCAGAGGGAGAGGGAGGAGGAACACCCGTCTGTCCTCCTGCTAAAAAGGAGTACAGAGACGACCCTTTCCATCAGGTCCGTGAAGCCTCTGAACTAGAAGTAGAGAACTCAAAATGTCTTCTGTGCAGCATTACACAACCATTAAAAATAAAACAAAATAAAGAATTTTTCATTTATTCTATAAAAATTGGAATCAGTGTGTACAACATTGCTCCAAGCACCCGCAGGTGTAACCAATACAGCAAAAAAAAAAAAAAAAAATCATTAGTCTACATTTTATAGATATCACCCAGAGCAGGGCAGAACGTTTTCTTTTGTTTTTTATTTACAGAATCTCATTCTAAACCAAGGAATTTACAGAATGTTGCGATTTCATTACATGTTTTTAAGTTTAGTTTCGGGTAATTTTTTCCCAATCAGTTGGTCGCTGTAAAGGTAAAAATCACATGATTCTGTTTTTCTGGCTTTGATTTTGTAAAGACAACATGTTGTTTAAAACCACTGGCACGATTTGGGGAAATGTTTAGTACTGCTACAAAGTTATTTTTTACTCTATATCGTTATTTCAGGTGCATTTATTGACTACAGTCGACTTCAGCCGTTTAAAGAATAGTTGTACGTTACCTTGACAACCAAATTTAATCCAGTTTCAATCCACATATTGTCTGACCCGTAAATCAGGTAGACATCAGATATTTACAGTTTTCTTTCTTACCGCTGAAGTAAATAGTAACAGAGGGCAGAGTAGCTGCTGTTTTAATGTTGGTGTTCTGCAGGGTCACATTCCCTGGCTGCACAGCTCCAACCCCGGCCTGGAGAGAGTGAGCGCCATCGTGTGGGAGGGAAACGAGTGTAAGAAGGCAGACATGTCGGTGCTGGAGATCAGCGGCATGATCATGAACAGAGTGAGTGACACTTTGTTTTGCCATAAGCAGACAGAAGGACTAAAACACTAACGAGTGAACCACTAAGAACTTTGGCTTTTTGTACAGGTGAACCTTTACACTCCTGGTATTGGTTACCAGGTGTTTGGGAACCTGGTTTCAGTCACACTCGGACTCACACCCTTTGCTTACAGGTACAGTAAAACTGTCACATGTGTGTAGTCTTTCAACATGTTCTAACATTAACTGAGTAGAATAGATGTATATTGTAGATATCTAATTTAATTCTTCCTTGTTTAATATGAATATTTAATGTCCACATCATTCGTCCTCCAACAAATGTCAGTTTTAGCATTTCTATTTAAATGACTTCTAAATTTCATATTATCTATTATAACGTAACTTTTCTGCAACAGAATGAGAAAAATTCCCATTTCAGATATTTATCCATCATATTTATTGTTGGTATCTAAAAAACAAACAACTAGCAGTGTGTTTCAGATATTTAAAATAATAATTCATGTATCTGACATGTGTTCACTGTAAATAAAGGGAAGCCCTACATGCACAAATAGTAGAGTAGATGTCATTTGTCTGAAGTGTAATTCCAGACAGAAATGTGGTTTGATTAAAGATTAGAACAACTTGCTGTAGTTAAACCTTCTCAACAAAGTTTTTTTCAGAAAGATTAAAATCAGACAAAATGGAAATTATTGAACAGATTAACAAAAATAGTTAAAGATTTGTAGCAAATGGATTTTTTTCTCTATGGTCAGTTACATTTTTTTTCCTTACTGCTTTAATTTCAGACATAAAAATCTTTGCTGCGTATTTTACTGACTCCTAATCTTCTGTCTCTGTGCTGCAGACTGGCTCAGTACCGTGACTTGGATCAGCTGACGACGCTCTCAGCCAATGAGCTGCTGTCTGTGGCGTTGGGCGGCGGCTGTGGGTCGGACGCCTTGGTGATCACCATGGTAACGCTCAGCTTCCTGGTGCGCGTTTGCCTTATCTGGCTCTTCTTCTTCCTGCTCAGCGTGGCAGAGAGAACCTACAAACAGGTGAGAGAAGCAGGTCCTGATTAAATAGCTGTAAAACTGCACCGCTGTCGTTTTAACCGTGTGAACCTCTGCTGAACTTATCCGTGTCATTTGTGCTCATGTGTGTTCCAGAGGCTCCTGTTTGCCAAGCTGTTTGGTCACCTGACTTCAGCCCGCAGAGCCAGGAAGTCTGAAGTCCCACATTTTAGGCTGAAGAAAGTTCAGAACATCAAGATGTGGCTGTCGCTACGCTCCTACCTCAAGGTACATCTGCCTGTCAGTTCTACTGCTGTAGCATTAAATTCACTGACTGAGAGCTGGGCACATTCATAGCTGTAATTTACATGGAATCTGCAGAGACGGGGTCCTCAGCGTTCAGTGGATGTCATTGTGTCGTCTGCCTTCCTGCTCACTTTGTCTGTGGTCTTCATCTGCTGTGCCCAGGTAAATGACAAACTGCACTGAAGGAGCATTCCAGTGTATTTTAACACAGCTTTAAGTGACATAATTTTGCAGTTTTCGCCTCAGTTGTAGAGATTTAACCCCTTGACGCCTATTGTCGTGAATTTGCAACATATCACTTTCTTTCAGACTGAGATAGTGTATCCATTCCCCCAGTGCTGGTTTGTGCATGTTCAGTACGTACCTCAGAACCTTTTGCAAGCACTGGTTTCTCATAGGACCGGTCAGAGTGGGACCTAATTATTGTATATCTGTCATTATGATTATATATCTGTTCTATGTGTAATAGATAAATTAACAATCTCCAGTTATTTTAGCATCAGCTGGAGAGTAAAAACACACTAAAAAACGTTTTTCCTCTCATTGTAAGGGGTTAAGGAAACAAGTTCAACAGGATAATTGTCTTGACTTTCGCAATGATTATTTTAAACATTTGTTTTCAAGTCTGACTGAAATTATCTGCCTGATTTTACTAACTGTTAGCGCTATCTATCCCTGGATGCAGCTAACATAGTTATGCTAATGATGATGTTTCCATTACAAGCAGCTAATTTCTGTTTTTCCTTTCGTCAGACGCAAAGCAAATGTAAAAATCAACTTTATTTGGAAAGCTGCAAGTAGTCGTGTTAAATTATCCCACTAAATGCAGAAGTGAAGAGTGCAAAGTTAGCATGACACCGACAACTACGTGAATGGGAAATCTGAATTCTAAGTTAAGATGGTGAATTCAGCAGCATCTTCCTAACAAGTAGCATTTATGAGCTTTATTGTCACATGTGACAGCAAACCTGAAATGAGAGCAGTTAAATTGTATTATAAACCGCACTGAGACCAACATCTCACTTAACTGTGGAGCTTTTTGGGCCAATGCATTCCAATGGAAATGCATTTTGCAATTCCAGTGCCAGTGAAACGGCACAGCCACTTAACTCGCTTGAAAATGCTCCTCTTATGGAGGCAGTAACTGGTTGGTTGGCTTTCTGATGGGCTCAATATTGTTCTGCTCTTTTTAAATGAGACTAGTCTCAATAAGTCTATGTTGTTGTTGTTTTTTTGTTTTTTTTTTAACAGATTTTCTAAATAAACAGACTGATATACTTGCCTGTCCCCTCCAGCTGCTGCATGTCCATGAAACGTTCCTGGAGTGCCACTATAACTGGGAGCTGGTGATCTGGTGCTCCAGTCTGTCGCTGTTCCTGCTCAGGTTCGTCACTTTGGGCTCAGAGACCAGCAAGAAGTACAGCAACACCTCCATCCTGCTCACTGAACAGGTACACAAACACAGATGGTACACACAGTAAAGCCTTCCAACCCTCACACTGACCCACGGTGTGTCGCACAGATCAACCTGTATCTGAAGATGGAGAAGAAGCCAAACAAGAAAGAGGAGCTGACACTGGTCAACAACGTCTTAAAACTGGCTACCAAACTACTCAAGGTACCGACTGGCGGCTTTCAAAGCTCCTCTTCTAACTTCTCCTTGAGAATAGTAGTTTTGATCCGTATTTGACTGATGTATAGCATTTAAGCTAATTGTCTTTTGCCTAAACAAAAATGTTGGCAGTGAATTTGTTTCATTGGATATTTGTGGAACTGATTGAAATAGGTGAATGAATTTAGGGGTGGGATTAAATAAGTTTAACTTCTTCCCACTCCCTTCCGAACATGTTGAAGTTTGTTTTTTCCTCTTACTCGATATATGAGTAGCATGGTGGACTATTCATTGTTTTTTGTGACACATTAATTGAATGTTATTAATTACATGTTTGAAATAAATAAATGAAATGAACTTTTCATGTCCCTGCTGCTGTGCTTATACTTGTTTATCCAGGAGCTGGATACTCCGTTCAGGTTGTACGGTTTGACGATGAACCCTCTGCTCTACAACATCACCCAGGTGGTCATCCTGTCTGCCGTGTCAGGAGTCATATCTGACCTGTTAGGGTTTAACCTGAAGGTAAACACACGACGTTTACAGTTACTGCTGCTCTTGGTTGAATAGGATCAATTAGCTAACGAGGTAGCGCATTTGTTTTATTCACTTCTGCCTTGTGACTGAACATCAGCCTATTTGCACGATAACAGAGACACGTCATGTCAAGTTCCACTACTGCAAGCACACACACTGACTGCAGTTATTTTCCTAGATATTTGCTGGTTTAAAACTGCTAAATGTTGCAGCAAAGTAAACCCACATAAGGAAAAGAGTCGCTTAGTAAACCTGCATGAAACTTTTGCATCAGTTTCAATGAGATGAATTCTGATTCTCAGCTATGCACTCTGTACCTTTGAGGAAACTGAAAACCAGAAGGTTTAAATCGGAGACAGCCTGGTGGTTTCTGTTGCACCGTACAATTTATTACAACCCTAAACTGTTTGAGCAAGAAGTTGAGTCAGTCTTCTGATAATTGTGAAAGATGCAGTAAAATTGCACAATTGGATAGTCGTGCTTTAGAACAGAATCTAAATAGTTTACTGATCCCCAAGGGGAAATTCTCCTGTTGCAGCAGCAAGAAAGAGTAAAGTTGCCACCACAATACAAATAAATAAGAAAAATATATCAAAGTACAGAAAGTGTAAAGTATAATATGATTTTTAAAAAGCACTAAAATGAAAGAGGAAATAAAGGTCCTGTAAAAATAAATGTGCAGTTAACAGTAAAGCACACATCGTCCAGATTTATCATACATTTGATTCAATGCCTCACAGTTTAACAAAAAAAGAATATTTTATTTCTTCACAAAGGAGGAAGATTTGATAGACCTCATTAGCTTTCGTTGTGTGTCGTTAATAAACTGACTGTATGTTTATTTACTGCGTTGTCCAGTCAGCAGCAACTTTTCAGAGAAAAACAGAAGTGGAAAGTAGCATTTAATATTCATTTATTACATGAGACTACTTTGTTTTACTGTTTAGCAACATCAAATAAGGAAATATTGAGACTTTTTCTGTCAGCAATCACATGAAGTAGTAAAAACTGTCTTCACCTACAGCGCTACTAATTTTTGTGGAATTTCCTGTATTTTCAAACTGTCATCCTGGACGGTCGTCGGTCTGATTTGTGTCTCAACCTGTTTGTTTTCTCTCCTGTCCACAGCTGTGGAAGATCAAATCGTGACGGTGTAGTGAGAAACGGCGTGGACTCTTGACTGACTGACTCACTGAACGCTCGTCGTCTGACTGTTGGACTCACTGAAAGACTGAATGTCAGTCTCAACATATCAGAGTGCTTTGACCTTCAACGTTCCCACTTTGTGCAATTCACAAACTATTTATTTACCCACTCAGTGTTTTTAACTTAGGGTTTATTTGAATTCTAGTTTGTTTCATTTTTTGTGGTCTGTGACACGAGACTATATTTTACCTGTCTACAAAAGTATTATTATGAGCATAAATTATTTTTAAAGTCATGGTTTAGGTTCTCAGCTGCGTTCACAAATTTGAAGGCGAAGTATTGAGATGCTGATGAGGCAGAAATCCTTTTGTTGTAATATTTGTGTTTTATTTGCTTAAACTGAAAGTTTTTATTTATAAGTCGAGTGAGTTTCAAGACTTTAAAAACCTGTTTTCAAATACGTATATTAGTCCGGTGGTTTTATTCCAACAATCAAAGTGGTTGAAACTTGTCAGAATCAGTTTCTAGTCTTATTCTAACCTAATGCTTTAGTTGTAATACATTAAATGAATTCTTAGGAGATGCAGTAAATGCTTTAAACCACAGCATATTGTGGTCACACTGCAGTTTTAAGGACACTTTCCGCTAAAAGTAAACATCCGTTTGGTATTTGGCAAATAAGAATGAGAGATTATTTACAATCTTAGTTTTAAAAAATCTTCACGACTAATTTCTATTTATACCAGCTCCCAGATGTGAACACTTCAAATGTTACATATCTGTTAACGGACGTTAACGGTTCTGTTCTGCAGGTAAATGTTCTGACTTACCTGAGAATATTTGTGCTTTATTTTGTTCTCACTGGGCAGCGGTACACGTCAGACGCCATCAGCACTGCAAAGAAACAATCACCCTGTTAAAGGAATAACAACAGTGACACTTCAGCCCAGACAGAATAAACACAGATGTAAAAAATAAGGTTTGCAGAAGGGTTCTTTGCTGCAGTCAGCGTCGTTTTTTTATTTGTTTTTACTTCATTTCATCACCTCGTCAGCGGTGTCGACAGTATTTCCAGCAATACAAGTGTAGATGGTTCCGTTTAAATTTCATATTACATCCATTACTACCTTTGTTTGCTGCAGACTTCTGACATTAAAATGTTCTATTTTGCTTTCAGCTCAGTTTCCCCTTTTTGATTTAAAGCTTCTCTGTACATTTGCAGATTTTTTTGTTGTTTAATTCTCCTGTTCTTAAATGCGAACTAGCTTCACGTGTTACCTCTCACTGTAGAGATGCTACATCCTGCTTATCATATGAAGACAGTTTTAGCTCCTCACATGTTAGCTCCATCAGTTCAGCCAGTTTAGAAACCCATTGGATCTCATACAAAATATCAAACTTCCAGAGCTACTTAAGATGGTAGATTTGTGTGCATGACATTTCAGTGAAGTCCTTTATTCCCCGTCTGTCACAGGTTTCTGTACACTGCAGTAAAAACATGTCTGTCCTTGGATGAAGATATGCACTTTAAAAACAGACTTTAAATGGAAGAAAAGAAGTTACATCTTGTTTCAATGTTGGGATTTTTCTTTGTACCTCACTTGTGTGAGAAGGTTGTGTGTGTGTGTTTGGCGTTACAGCAGATGCTAGCTCAGAACTTACAAATTGTATTAGAAATTCACATAATTCTGTGAAGCAAATCCTACACGGTACGTGAAGTTTTGATGCCCACAGAAAATATCTTACAATGCGAGTAAAATGCTGACGGAAATGTTCCTGAGGTAGCATTCTGCTCACTCTCATAAATGCTGGCATAATCATCTTCAGTGCATTTGAGGAGGAAGACCAAAGTGCTTATTTAACTGTTTTTGTCTCTGCTGGGAAAAGAATGTATTTGTAGCATTTATGCTTTAAAATCCTACTTGTTTCCCTTTGGAAATACCTGGTTTGTATTTTTGTTTTCTTTTTGTCGTTCATTTGTAAAGGCTGTTTGTTCCTCACGCTCATTAGAAAGAAGAGGCACGTTTTACTGCGTTTTTAAAGGAACAAAAATGTTTGAATTGTACGTATGAAAGTGAATCTAGGTAAAGGACTCCATGTTGTGATGCTGTTTTCAAAGAGTCCAACTATTTAGATTTAGGTTTTTTTGTGAACTGGTCTGTCCACAAGGTCTACGGTTTTATATGAAAAATAAAACAAATGGATGTTGAATTGTTGGTTCTCTTGTTGCTCAGTATTTTTGAAAATTCTCAACATAGACAAAGTAAGTAAAAATAAACGAACAGTAGAACAAGGGACTCCATCATGTGCACTACTGTTCTAAAGTTTGGGTTCACCCAGACAATTTCATGTTCTCCATTAAAACTGACACTTATTCATGTACTAAAATAACTGCACAAGGATTTTCTAATCATCAATTAGCCTTTCAACACCATTAGCTAACACAATGTAGCATTAGAACACAGGAGTGATGGTTGCTGGAAATGTTCCTCTGTACCCCTATGGAGATATTCCATTAAAAAATCAGCTGTTTCCAGCTAGAATAGTCATTTAGCACATTAACAATGTCTAGACTGTATTCATTTAATGTTATCTTCGTTGAAAAAAAGTTCTTCTTTCAAGTATAAGGACATTTCTAGGTGATCCCAAACTTGCTGTAAAGGAGTGAAAGTTGCTCCATATTAAAGTTGCTCTATATTGCCTAAGTTGCTCGATATTACTTAAGTTGCTCTGTATTAGTTAAGTTGATCTGTATTAGTTAAAGTTGCTCTATATTACTTAATTTGCTCCATATTAGGGCTGCAACAATGAATCGATTAAAATTGATTATTGAAAGCTTTGGCATCAAATTTCATTATCTATTCGTTTTCCTGCAATTCATGCATTGTTCGCTGTGTCGCAGAGCCGTCTACTTCACCTGTAGAGCTTTGTCAATGCTGGTTGACTGAAATAAAGTTTAAAAAACAAACAAAACTCTACCTAAAGAGCAAGTTGAACGGAACGAGGTGCAGGCAGAGCGGAGGCGGTATTTTCAAAGGAAGAGTAAATACAACAAATGAAACGGGAAAAAAAAGCAGTTTTACCTTTTTAAATGTAGGACAGATCAGAACCTTTCTTATGCTTTCCAACAGTCAGTGCAGCTGTTTTCTTCGACACCACTGCAACTTTTACCACCTTAGGACCTGCAAATAATTTACAGAAGTACCTTCTAACTTGGACTAGTGCTTAGTTGGATTATTTATTTCTGGTGTACATTCAGGACTTTATTTACATTACCACGGCTCAGAGAAATCAAGCAGAACACAAAGTTTGATTCACCATCACCCCTGGGGCCTCTTTCACGAAGCAGGTTTATTGAAAACTCTGGTTTGTTAACCCTGAAATGAGGGAAACTCCGAGTTTTCCATTTCACGAAGCGAGGTAACTCAACCCTGAGACAGAGGGGTAACTCTAGCCTGTTTCACAAAGAGGGGTAACTTAAACTCTCGGTCAGTTACTGCAGTAACAGACTCTATGACTTGAACCTGGTCGCCAGCAGGTTTATCTCTGTCTCCGCCCTTTTTCAGTCACACGCTGTTTCATTTCCTCATTCATTCAGTCAGTAAGCGAGCGAGTTTTGGTGTAGAACAGCTTTTATTAACGATCCAGTGGATAAAGGAGCAGCATTACTGCACAGATAATTAAATATTCGTCGGTAGATTATCATACCGAGCATAAATGTTCTCGCATTTCCGGACAATTATCTGTTTGAGCGGTACCATTTCGTAATCGTTTGAAGTCCATAATCTACATAAACAACCTAATCCGTCCTTACATTTACATTGGTTGTTGCTAGAGGTACGGACCCGTACCCGTAGCCTGTGGACCACGGATACGGCACTTTCCATTTGCCAATCAGATACGCGAGATCTGGTCACGTGACTCCCGGTAGACGCTAGCGGTACGGACCCGTAGCATCGGTACTACAGGTACGGACCCTAAACCTGACCCTAACACTAACCCTAACCTTAACCTTTGCTTACCTTTCAACAGTTTGCAGTGGTTAGCAGCTTCTTGACATGTGAGACTCACGTACGGGTCCGTATCTGTCTGGCAAATGGAAAGTGCAGTATCTGTAGCCCACAGGCTACGGGTACGGGTCCGTATCTGTAGACACTACCATTTACATTACCAACTAGTCATGCTCTCACATGCAGCAGATATTGTGTGTTGCGCTGCGGTTCTTTGCAAATGCAATTATTATAATAATAATGTTGGAGATGCAGAGCACTTCAGTAAGACAACTGTATGGAGGACGGTCAGAAAAGTGTTCCTGAACCTGAAACGGCTTTTCCTCATCATTGTGGTTTTCCTGGACATAAACCTGTCAGAGCATCAAGGAGGAGTTCCACAGGATTGCAGGTGAATGATGTAGAGATCTGTTAAATTCATTTTAAATCATATTCTGTTAATGACATTGTGCTGCAACCTCAGACTGGGATTAGTCATTTTCATTTCTTTTAGGATTTCCCAGTGTGATTGGCTGCATAGATGCACACACATCCCCATTACAGCTCCCTCACATCATGAACAGGAAGTCCATCCACAGCGTAAATGTGCAGGTAGGCTACAGGTAGACTGACTACGGTTTCTAAATGTTAAAGACTGCATCGTAGTTCAACATCTGTCATTCTCTGCACTGTCCAGATCATATGTGATGCTGCATACATCATTTCTAATGTGGAGGCCAAGTGGTCTGGCTCTGTTCATAACTCCAGGATTTATGGAGAGTCTAACCTGAGCAACAGACTGCAGCGTGGTCAGCAGCATAAAGATTTTCACAATAGAATTCACTTGTCTCCCTCCTTTAAAATACTCTAATGTATCCACTATACATTACAGGAGAGTTTGATGGCCTTCTGCTGGGTGACAGGGGTTACCATGCCAACCCAGGCTGATGACCTCATACCCTGACCCTGAACCCGGGTCCCAACAGAACTTCAACCGGGCTCACTGCAGGACCAGAGCCCGGGTGGAGATGACCATAGGTCTGCTGAAAGCCCATTTCCAGAGCCTACATCACCTCAGGGTGACCCCTGAGAGGCAGTGTTGTTTTTGGCAGCCAATTTAGATTTAGTCTTAGTTTTAGTCTTTTGGACGAAATCCTTATTCTATTTAGTCACAATTTAGTAATTTCTATAAGTGATAGTTTTAGTCCAGTTTTAGTCGACGAAAACTCAAAAGGTTTTAGTCTAGATGTATGAGCCTTTTAACAAATTACGTATTATTAACCTCACTGACAAAATGACAGTGGAATCAATGTTCATTACTACAAAAATGCCAACAAAGATATTCCTTCTTCAGGACTTGCGGGTTTATTTTTTGTCAGTTTAGAGTAGTATGTTAAGGTTAAGGTTTTGTAGAATAAATATCCTCGTCTCTATTATTGTTCTACATCGTTAGAAATAAAAAAATACCTTTAATTCTGTTCTGTAAAGTCAGTGCATTTAATTTACAATGCATTGATTCTATAGAATACAATGTTGATTAACTTGCAATGCCCCAGTAAAATAAATAAATCCTGAATAACAGGGGAACAATTAGATGAAGCATATCGATGTTCTGAAGGCTGGAATGTGAAATCTCTGGTTAGAATGTGGTCAGATGGTTTATATGATGTTATTGTTTTACTTCAAATCTGTTTAAAAGTAGAACAACTCAGGTCCAACTGGTTTATCGCAGTAAGCTTTGAAAACGGTATTAGAACTTCTCTTGCCGTTTCTGTCTGATCGTCGGACTGAGGCCACAGACTGTCACCAGTTAATCTGATCGTCACACTCTGCCGCAGTGAAGCGATATTTCCACTCCGTTAGGTGGAAGTCCTCATTAAACCGAGAATTTTACTGGTAGACGGAACAGCCGTGAGTCCCAACAGAGCAATAACGACAACGTTAAAGCTGACAAGAAGAACATTTCGGAACAGTTTATTGACGTCTGTGTGTTTTGAACAGGCATCGGTACAGTCACCTATGCTATGCATTGCCGTTGTAACAGCTTCGCTCACTGAATATCACCAGTTGATCGAAACCATCCATTAACGTTTTCGTCCTGTCTCGTCTCTTGAACGAAAACTCGCACACGTCTCGTCATGTTTTGGTCATCAAAGAGCCGCGTTTATTTCGTCATCGTTTCGTTTTCGTCATGAAAAAAAGGGGCGTCAACGAAATAATTTCGTCATCGTTAACGAAAACAACACTGCTGAGAGGGCCTGTGATATTACTGTGGCATGTCTTGTTCTTCATAATTTTACCACTATTAGAGGAGAGCAAAACCCTGCCCTACAAACTGAAGACCCAGATGATGACCCCATCCGCCTGCAGCTATCCAGGACAGCAGAGCAGTCAGAGACACCATATGCAATAATCGCTTTACAGTTTAGGTCACCATCATCACCACCACAGCAGTCAAATAAAGACATTGCAAACAGGTGGCAAAATACTGCTTTGGAGTAAACTGAAATCAATGAAGATAATTAGGTTCACCCTGAATTGCAATTAAATGTCGTGTTATAGAAAAATATGTGATATTATGCGACGCTCCTCGGAAAAACAGTGAACGCACTCGTATACAAACAGGGATAATGTAATTGGTCAAAGCTAGCCGGCCTTCTATTGGTTGACAGCCTTGATACACAAGAGATCCGTTAGCACAAGTTCCGTGAGAGGAAGAGTTTGAGCGCAGGAAATCTGCGCGAGCAGCATCATAACCTAGTGCGAGGACACAGTTTGAGCACGCGCAGAGGAAATTTCAGCGCGAGAGCAGAGTTCTGAGAGACAATATCACGAAATCTGAGAATGAAAATAAATGCTGCCCTCAAATCAATTTAAAATGCTCTTGAATTATGATAGGAAATTTAAAAAACTACCAAATGCTTAAACTACCCCAAAGGAAAGCAGCATTCCTATGGAATAAATTTCCTATCATAATTCGAGCATTTAAAATTGATTTGAGGGCAGCATTGTTTTTTGTCCATTTTCGGACAATATGCTAAACCATGACGTTTTTTTGTCCATTTTCGGATGACATACTAAACTTTGAATTTTTTGTCCATTTTCAGATGACATACTAAACTACGACGTTTTTGTCCTTTTTCAGACAACATACTAAAGGATGACGTTTTTTTGCCCATTTTCATACAACACAGTAAACTATGACGTGTTTTGTATATTTTCCTACGACATACTAAACTGTGACGTTTCTTGTCCATGTTCGGACAACATCATAAACTATGACTTTTTTGTCCATTTTTCGGACGACATACTAAACTATGACGTTTCTTGTCCATTTTCGGACGACAATGACGTTTTTTGTTCATTTTTGTAAGACATACTAAACATAATGTTTTTTATTCATTTTTGGACGACATGCTATACTATGACATTTCTTGTCCATTTTCGGACAAAATACGAAACTCGGATTTTTATGTCCATATTTGGACGACATACTAAACCGTGACATTTTTGTCCATTTTTGGACAAAAATGACGTTTTTTGTCCATTTTCGAACGACATACTAAACCATGATGTTTTTTATGCATTTACGGACGACATACTAAATGACATTTTTTCGTCCATTTTTGGAAGACAAACTTTGCCGTTCTTTGTCCATTTTTGGAAGACATACTAAACTATGATGTTTTTTGTCCATTTTCGGAGGACATAAACTTTGCCGTCTTTTGTCCATTTTTGGAAGATATACTAAACTATGATGTTATTTGTCCATTTTCGGACGACATAAACTTTGCCGTTTTTTGTCCATTTTTGGATGACATACTATGCTGTTTTTTGTCCATTTTCGGACAGCATACTAAACTGACGTTTTTTTGTCCATTTTTGGAAGACATAGTAAACTATGATGTTTTTTGTCCAATTTCGGAAGACATACTAAACCATGACGTTTTGTTGTCCATTCTTGGATGACATACTAAACTATGCCGTTTTTTGTCCATGATCGGACAACATACTTAAATATGACGTTTTTTGTCCATTTTCGGAAAACATACTAAACTATGACTTTTTTGTCCATTTTCAGGCAACATACTAAACCATGTCGTTTTTTGTCAATTTTCGGACAACAAACTAAACTGTGACGTTTCTTGTCCATTTCCGGACGAAATACTGAACTAAGATTTTTTTATGCATTTTCGGACGACATACTAAACTATGATGTTTTTTGTCCATTTTCGGACGACATACTAAGCTGTGACGCTTTTTGTCCATTTTCGGATGACATACTCAACTAGGACTTTTTTGTCCATTTTCGGACAACATACTAAGCTATGCTATTTTTTGTCCATTTTCGGATGACGTACTAAACTATGACGTTTTTTGTCCATTGTCGGGCGACATACTAAACCATGATGTTTTTTGTCCATTTGTGGACGACGTACTAAACTATAATGTTTTTTGTCCATTTTCGGACGACATACTAAACTGACGTTTTTTGTCCATTTTTGGAAGACATGGTAAAATATGATGTTTTTAGTCCAATTTTAGACGACATGTTAACTATGACTTTTTTGTCCATTTTCGGACGACATACTAAACTATGACTTTTTTGTTCATTTTCGGATGACACGCTAAACTATGACCTTTATTTTGTCCATTTTCGTACGACATACTAAACTATGACGTTTTTTGTCCATTTTCGGACAACATACTCAACTAGGACTTTTTTGTCCATTTTTGGACGACATACTAAACTATGACTTTTTTGTTCGATTTCGGATGACATACTAAAATATGACGTTTTCTCGGCCATTTTCAGATGACATACTGAACTATGACGGTTTTTTGTCCATTTTTGGATAACATAGTAATTTATGACGTTGTTTGTCCATTTTCAGACGACATACTAAACTCTGACTTTTTTGTCCATTTTCGGACGACATACTAAACTATGATGTTTTTAGTCCATTTTCGGACGACATACTAAACTACGATGTTTTTTGTCCATTTTCAGACGACATACTAAAATATGACTTTGTTGTCCATTTTCGAACAACAAACTAAACTGTGACGTTTCTTGTCCATTTTCGGACGAAATACTAAACTAAGACTTTTTTATGCATTTTCGGACGACATACTAAACTATGATGTTTTCTGTCCATTTTCGGACGACATATTAAAGTATGACATTTTTTTGTCCATTGTCGGACGACATACTAAACCATGATGTTTTTTGTCCATTTTCGTACAACATACGAAACTATGACTTTTTTTTGTCCATTTTCGGACGACAGACTAAACTATGACTTTTTTGTCCATTTTCAGACGACATACTGAACTGTGACGTTTTTGTCCATTTTCGGACGAAATACTAAACTAAGACTTTTTTATGCATTTTCGGACGACATACTAAACTATGATGTTTTCTGTCCATTTTCGGACGACATACTAAACTATGACTTTTTTTTTGTCCATTTTCGGACGACATACTAAACTATGACTTTTTTGTTCATTTTCGGATGACACGCTAAACTATGACCTTTATTTTGTCCATTTTCGTACGACATACTAAACTATGACGTTTTTTGTCCATTTTCGGACAACATACTCAACTAGGACTTTTTTGTCCATTTTTGGACGACATACTAAGCTATGACTTTTTTGTTCGATTTCGGATGACATACTAAAATATGACGTTTTCTCGGCCATTTTCAGATGACATACTGAACTATGACGGTTTTTTGTCCATTTTTGGATAACATAGTAATTTATGACGTTGTTTGTCCATTTTCAGACGACATACTAAACTCTGACTTTTTTGTCCATTTTCGGACGACATACTAAACTATGATGTTTTTAGTCCATTTTCGGACGACATACTAAACTACCATGTTTTTTGTCCATTTTCAGACGACATACTAAAATATGACTTTGTTGTCCATTTTCGAACAACAAACTAAACTGTGACGTTTCTTGTCCATTTTCGGACGAAATACTAAACTAAGACTTTTTTATGCATTTTCGGACGACATACTAAACTATGATGTTTTCTGTCCATTTTCGGACGACATATTAAAGTATGACATTTTTTTGTCCATTGTCGGACGACATACTAAACCATGATGTTTTTTGTCCATTTTCGTACAACATACGAAACTATGACTTTTTTTTTTGTCCATTTTCGGACGACAGACTAAACTATGACTTTTTTGTCCATTTTCAGACGACACTCCGGACCTGTGACGTTTTTGTCCATTTTCGGACGAAATACTAAACTAAGACTTTTTTATGCATTTTCGGACGACATACTAAACTATGATGTTTTCTGTCCATTTTCGGACGACATACTAAACTATGACTTTTTTTTTGTCCATTTTCGGACGACATACTAAACTATGACTTTTATGTCCATTTTCAGACGACATACTGAACTGTGACGTTTTTGTCCATTTTCGGAAAACATACTAAACTATGACATTTTTTGTCCATTTTTGGACGACATACTAAACTATGACTTTTTTGTTCATTTTCGGATGACATGCTAAAAGATGACGTTTTCTCGTCCATTTTCAGATGACATACTGAACTATGACGGTTTTTGTCCATTTTTGGATAACATAGTAATTTATGACGTTGTTTGTCCATTTTCAGACGACATACTAAACTCTGACTTTTTTGTCCATTTTCGGACGACATACTAAACTATGATGTTTTTAGTCCATTTTCGGACGACATACTAAACTACAATGTTTTTTGTCCATTTTCAGACGACATACTAAAATATGACTTTGTTGTCCATTTTCGAACAACAAACTAAACTGTGACGTTTCTTGTCCATTTTCGGACGAAATACTAAACTAAGACTTTTTTATGCATTTTCGGACGACATACTAAACTATGATGTTTTCTGTCCATTTTCATACAACATACAAAACTATGACTTTTTTTTGTCCATTTTCGGACGACAGACTAAACTATGACTTTTTTGTCCATTTTCAGACGACATACTGAACTGTGACGTTTTTGTCCATTTTCGGACGAAATACTAAACTAAGACTTTTTTATGCATTTTCGGACGACATACTAAACTATGATGTTTTCTGTCCATTTTCGGACGACATATTAAAGTATGACATTTTTTTGTCCATTGTCGGACGACATACTAAACCATGATGTTTTTTGTCCATTTTCGTACGACATACTAAACTATGACTTTTTTTTGTCCATTTTCAGACGACATACTGAACTGTGACGTTTTTGTCCATTTTCGGAAAACATACTAAACTATGACATTTTTTGTCCATTTTTGGACGACATACTAAACTATGACTTTTTTGTTCATTTTCGGATGACATGCTAAAAGATGACGTTTTCTCGTCCATTTTCAGATGACATACTGAACTATGACGGTTTTTGTCCATTTTTGGATAACATAGTAATTTATGACGTTGTTTGTCCATTTTCAGACGACATACTAAACTCTGACTTTTTTGTCCATTTTCGGACGACAGACTAAACTATGACTTTTTTGTCCATTTTCAGACGACATACTGAACTGTGACGTTTTTGTCCATTTTCGGACGAAATACTAAACTAAGACTTTTTTGTTCATTTTCGGATGACATGCTAAAAGATGACGTTTTCTCGTCCATTTTCAGACGACATACTGAACTGTGACGTTTTTGTCCATTTTCGGAAAACATACTAAACTATGACATTTTTTGTCCATTTTTGGACGACATACTAAACTATGACTTTTTTGTTCATTTTCGGATGACATGCTAAAATATGATGTTTTCTCCTCCATTTTCAGATGACATACTGAACTATGACGTATTTTTGTCCATTTTTGGGCGACAAAGTAATTTATGACGTTTTTTGTCCATTTTCAGACGACATACTAAACCATGTCGTTTTTTGTCCATTTTTGGACGACATACTAAAATATGACTTTGTTGTCCATTTTCGGACGACATACTAAACCATGTCGTTTTTTGTCCATTTTCGGACGACATACTAAAATATGACTTTGTTGTCCATTTTCGGACAACAAACTAAACTGTGACGTTTCTTGTCCATTTTTGGACGACATAGTAATTTATGACGTTTTTTGTCCATTTTCAGACGACATACTAAACTATGACTTTTTTGTCCATTTTCAGGCGACATACTAAACTATGATGTTTTTTGTCCATTTTCGGACGACATACTAAAATATGACTTTGTTGTCCATTTTCGGACAACAAACTAAATTGTGACGTTTCTTGTCCATTTTCGGACGAAATACTAAACTATGACGTTTTCTGTCCATTTTCGGACGACATACTAAACCATGATGTTTTTTGTCCATTTTCGGACAACAAACTAAACTGTGACGTTTTCTGTCCATTTTCAGACGACATACTAAAGTATGACATTTTTTTGTCCATTTTCGGCCGACATACTAAACCATGATATTTTTTGTCCATTGTCGGACGACAGACTAAACTATGACTTTTTTGTCCATTTTCGGACGACATACTAAACTATGATGTTTTTGTCCATTTTCGGATGACATACTAAACCATGACGTTTTTTGTCCATTTTCGGACGACATACTAAAATATGACTTTGTTGTCCATTTTCGGACGACAGACTAAACCATGTCGTTTTTTGTCCGTTTTCGGACGACATACTTAACCATGTCGTTTTTTGTCCATTTTTGGACGACATACTAAACTATGACTTTTGTTCATTTTCGGATGACATGCTAAAATATGACGTTTTCTCATCCATTTTCAGATGACATACTGAACTATGACGTATTTTTGGACGACAGTAATTTATGATGTTTTTTGTCCATTTTCAGACGACATACTAAACTATGACTTTTTTGTCCATTTTCAGGCGACATACTAAACTATGATGTTTTTGTCCATTTTCGGATGACATACTAAAGCATGACTTTGTTGTCCATTTTCGGACGACATACTAAACCATGTCGTTTTTTGTCCATTTTCGGACGACATACTAAAATATGACTTTGTTGTCCATTTTCGGACGACATACTAAACCATGTCGTTTTTTGTCCGTTTTCGGACGACATACTAAACCATGTCGTTTTTTGTCCATTTTCGGACGACATACTAAAATATGACTTTGTTGTCCATTTTCGGACGACATACTAAACTGTGACGTTTTCTGTCCATTTTCAGACGACATACTAAAGTATGACATTTTTTTGTCCATTTTCGGCCGACATACTAAACCATGATATTTTTTGTCCATTGTCGGACGACAGACTAAACTATGACTTTTTTGTCCATTTTCGGACGACATACTAAACTATGATGTTTTTGTCCATTTTCGGATGACATACTAAACCATGACGTTTTTTGTCCATTTTCGGACGACATACTAAAATATGACTTTGTTGTCCATTTTCGGACGACATACTAAACCATGTCGTTTTTTGTCCGTTTTCGGACGACATACTTAACCATGTCGTTTTTTGTCCATTTTCGGACGACATACTAAACTATGACTTTTTTGTTCATTTTCGGATGACATGCTAAAATATGACGTTTTCTCATCCATTTTCAGATGACATACTGAACTATGACGTATTTTTGGACGACAGTAATTTATGATGTTTTTTGTCCATTTTCAGACGACATACTAAACTATGACTTTTTTGTCCATTTTCAGGCGACATACTAAACTATGATGTTTTTGTCCATTTTCGGATGACATACTAAAGCATGACTTTGTTGCCCATTTTCGGACGACATACTAAACCATGTCGTTTTTTGTCCATTTTCGGACGACATACTAAAATATGACGTTGTTGTCCATTTTCGGACGACATACTAAACCATGTCGTTTTTTGTCCGTTTTCGGACGACATACTAAACCATGTCGTTTTTTGTCCATTTTCGGACGACATACTAAAATATGACTTTGTTGTCCATTTTCGGACGACATACTAAACCATGTCGTTTTTTCTCCATTTTCGGACGACATACTAAAGTATGACTTTGTTGTCCATTTTCGGACGACATACTAAACCATGTCGTTTTTTCTCCATTTTCGGACGACATACTAAAATATGACTTTGTTGTCCATTTTCGGACGACATACTAAACCATGTCGTTTTTTGTCCATTTTCGGACGACATACTAAAATATGACTTTGTTGTCCATTTTCAGGCGACATACTAAACTATGATGTTTTTGTCCATTTTCGGATGACATACTAAAGCATGACTTTGTTGTCCATTTTTGGACGACATACTAAACCATGTCGTTTTTTGTCCATTTTCGGACGACATACTAAAATATGACTTTGTTGTCCATTGTCGTTTTTTGTCCATTTTCGGACGCCATACTAAAATATGACTTTGTTGTCCATTTTCGGACGACATACTAAACCATGTCGTTTTTTGTCCGTTTTCGGACGACATACTAAAATATGACTTTGTTGTCCATTTTCAGACGACATACTGAACTGTGACATTTTTGTCCATTTTCGGAAAACATACTAAACTATGACATTTTTTGTCCATTTTTGGACGACATACTAAACCATGTCGTTTTTTGTCCATTTTCGGACGACATACTAAAATATGACTTTATTGTCCATTTTCGGACGACACACTAAACCATGTCGTTTTTTGTCCGTTTTCGGACGACATACTAAAATATGACTTTGTTGTCCATTTTCGGACGACATACTAAACCATGTCGTTTTTTGTCCGTTTTCGGACGACATACTAAACCATGTCGTTTTTTGTCCATTTTCGGACGACATACTAAAATATGACTTTGTTGTCCATTTTCGGACGACATACTAAACCATGTCTTTTTTTGTCCGTTTTCGGACGACATACTAAACCATGTCGTTTTTTGTCCATTTTCGGACGACATACTAAAATATGACTTTGTTGTCCATTTTCAGACGAGATACTGAACTGTGACATTTTTGTCCATTTTCGGAAAACATACTAAACTATGACATTTTTTGTCCATTTTTGGACGACATACTAAACTATGACTTTTTTGTTCATTTTCGGATGACATGCTAAAATATGACGTTTTCTCGTCCATTTTCAGATGACATACTGAACTATGACGTATTTTTGTCCATTTTTGGGCGACAAAGTAATTTATGACGTTTTTTGTCCATTTTCAGACGACATACTAAACCATGTCGTTTTTTGTCCATTTTTGGACGACATACTAAAATATGACTTTGTTGTCCATTTTCGGACGACATACTAAACCATGTCGTTTTTTGTCCATTTTCGGACGACATACTAAAATATGACTTTGTTGTCCATTTTCGGACAACAAACTAAACTGTGACGTTTCTTGTCCATTTTTGGACGACATAGTAATTTATGACGTTTTTTGTCCATTTTCAGACGACATACTAAACTATGACTTTTTTGTCCATTTTCAGGCGACATACTAAACTATGATGTTTTTTGTCCATTTTCGGACGACATACTAAAATATGACTTTGTTGTCCATTTTCGGACAACAAACTAAATTGTGACGTTTCTTGTCCATTTTCGGACGAAATACTAAACTATGACGTTTTCTGTCCATTTTCGGACGACATACTAAACCATGATGTTTTTTGTCCATTTTCGGACAACAAACTAAACTGTGACGTTTTCTGTCCATTTTCAGACGACATACTAAAGTATGACATTTTTTTGTCCATTTTCGGCCGACATACTAAACCATGATATTTTTTGTCCATTGTCGGACGACAGACTAAACTATGACTTTTTTGTCCATTTTCGGACGACATACTAAACTATGATGTTTTTGTCCATTTTCGGATGACATACTAAACCATGACGTTTTTTGTCCATTTTCGGACGACATACTAAAATATGACTTTGTTGTCCATTTTCGGACGACATACTAAACCATGTCGTTTTTTGTCCGTTTTCGGACGACATACTTAACCATGTCGTTTTTTGTCCATTTTTGGACGACATACTAAACTATGACTTTTGTTCATTTTCGGATGACATGCTAAAATATGACGTTTTCTCATCCATTTTCAGATGACATACTGAACTATGACGTATTTTTGGACGACAGTAATTTATGATGTTTTTTGTCCATTTTCAGACGACATACTAAACTATGACTTTTTTGTCCATTTTCAGGCGACATACTAAACTATGATGTTTTTGTCCATTTTCGGATGACATACTAAAGCATGACTTTGTTGTCCATTTTCGGACGACATACTAAACCATGTCGTTTTTTGTCCATTTTCGGACGACATACTAAAATATGACTTTGTTGTCCATTTTCGGACGACATACTAAACCATGTCGGTTTTTGTCCGTTTTCGGACGACATACTAAACCATGTCGTTTTTTGTCCATTTTCGGACGACATACTAAAATATGACTTTGTTGTCCATTTTCGGACGACATACTAAACTGTGACGTTTTCTGTCCATTTTCAGACGACATACTAAAGTATGACATTTTTTTGTCCATTTTCGGCCGACATACTAAACCATGATATTTTTTGTCCATTGTCGGACGACAGACTAAACTATGACTTTTTTGTCCATTTTCGGACGACATACTAAACTATGATGTTTTTGTCCATTTTCGGATGACATACTAAACCATGACGTTTTTTGTCCATTTTCGGACGACATACTAAAATATGACTTTGTTGTCCATTTTCGGACGACATACTAAACCATGTCGTTTTTTGTCCGTTTTCGGACGACATACTTAACCATGTCGTTTTTTGTCCATTTTTGGACGACATACTAAACTATGACTTTTTTGTTCATTTTCGGATGACATGCTAAAATATGACGTTTTCTCATCCATTTTCAGATGACATACTGAACTATGACGTATTTTTGGACGACAGTAATTTATGATGTTTTTTTGTCCATTTTCAGACGACATACTAAACTATGACTTTTTTGTCCATTTTCAGGCGACATACTAAACTATGATGTTTTTGTCCATTTTCGGATGACATACTAAAGCATGACTTTGTTGTCCATTTTCGGACGACATACTAAACCATGTCGTTTTTTGTCCATTTTCGGACGACATACTAAAATATGACTTTGTTGTCCATTTTCGGACGACATACTAAACCATGTCGTTTTTTGTCCGTTTTCGGACGACATACTAAACCATGTCGTTTTTTGTCCATTTTCGGACGACATACTAAAATATGACTTTGTTGTCCATTTTCGGACGACATACTAAACCATGTCGTTTTTTCTCCATTTTCGGACGACATACTAAAATATGACTTTGTTGTCCATTTTCGGACGACATACTAAACCATGTCGTTTTTTGTCCATTTTCGGACGACATACTAAACTATGATGTTTTTGTCCATTTTCGGACGACATACTAAACCATGTCGTTTTTTCTCCATTTTCGGACGACATACTAAAATATGACTTTGTTGTCCATTTTCAGGCGACATACTAAACTATGATGTTTTTGTCCATTTTCGGATGACATACTAAAGCATGACTTTGTTGTCCATTTTTGGACGACATACTAAACCATGTCGTTTTTTGTCCATTTTCGGACGACATACTAAAATATGACTTTGTTGTCCATTGTCGTTTTTTGTCCATTTTCGGACGCCATACTAAAATATGACTTTGTTGTCCATTTTCGGACGACATACTAAACCATGTCGTTTTTTGTCCGTTTTCGGACGACATACTAAACCATGTCGTTTTTTGTCCATTTTCGGAAGACATACTAAAATATGACTTTGTTGTCCATTGTCGTTTTTTGTCCATTTTCGGACGCCATACTAAAATATGACTTTGTTGTCCATTTTCGGACGACATACTAAACCATGTCTTTTTTTGTCCGTTTTCGGACGACATACTAAACCATGTCGTTTTTTGTCCATTTTCGGACGACATACTAAAATATGACTTTGTTGTCCATTTTCAGACGAGATACTGAACTGTGACATTTTTGTCCATTTTCGGAAAACATACTAAACTATGACATTTTTTGTCCATTTTTGGACGACATACTAAACTATGACTTTTTTGTTCATTTTCGGATGACATGCTAAAATATGACGTTTTCTCGTCCATTTTCAGATGACATACTGAACTATGACGTATTTTTGTCCATTTTTGGACGACATAGTAATTTATGATGTTTTTTGTCCATTTTCAGACGACATACTAAACTATGACTTTTTTGTCCATTTTCAGTCGACATACTAAACTATGATGTTTTTGTCCATTTTCGGATGACATACTAAAGCATGACTTTGTTGTCCATTTTCGGACAACAAACTAAACTGTGACGTTTCTTGTCCATTTTCGGACGAAATACTAAACTAAGACTTTCTTATGCAGTTTCGGACGACATACTAAACTATGATGTTTTTGTCCATTTTCGGATGACATACTAAAGCATGACTTTGTTGTCCATTTTCGGACAACAAACTAAACTGTGACGTTTCTTGTCCATTTTCGGACGAAATACTAAACTAAGACTTTTTTATGCATTTTCGGACGACATACTAAACTATGATGTTTTTTGTCCATTTTTGGACGACATACTAAACTATGACGTTTTTTATTCATTTTCGGACAACATACTCAACTAGGACTTTTTGGTCCAGTTTAGGACGACATACTAAACTATGATTTTTTTTTATCCACTTTCGGACAAAATTGGCGTTTTTTGTCCATTTTCGGACAAAATTGGTGGTTTTTGTCCATTTTCGAACGACAGACTAAACCGTGATGTTTTTTTATCCATTTTCGGATGACATACTAAACTATGATGTTTTTTGTCCATTTTCGAACGACATACTAAACTATGACTTTTTATTCATTTTCGTACGACATACTAAACCATGATGTTTTTCATCCATTTAAGGACGACATACTAAATGACGGTTTTTCATCCATTTTCGGAAGACTTACTAAACTATGACGTGTATAGTTTTTTTCACGGCCTACTTTACATTGCTTCATCATATGGTATGTTTTTATGACATGTTGAAAAAATGACATTGATGTTTTTGTTCCATTTTTGACAGAAGATGTTAAGCTTATTTCATGTCTGGGCCGATAAACAGTCCAAATCACAGCATAATAACCATAACTCCATTTTTCATTAGTTTTATTGCAAAAAGTACATTCTCAAAATGAAACATAAGTCACAGCTTTCTGGAGCTGAACAATACAATATTGTACTTAATGCTCAAAACAGTTTGTCAAAGTCTAGAAATCATTCCAACTTTACAGTTGATGTCTTCTCTGTAATTTTTACACTGTACAAAGTCATCTGGTCGGCTCCATGTGTGACACCCCTGGAAAAATTAATCAGAGTTGATGAGCCAAGGTTGTTTTCAAACCCCCTTTCGCACTGTGGAAAAGCCAAGTGGAATCCCCCAAGGATGATGTCCATTAAATGCATCTGCCATCTTTGGATATGTCCATCCTTGACGTCCAGTTCAACTCTTTCTTCTTCCCACAAAGCCATATTTAAACTGTGGAGGCAAAAAGATGATAGTTAATGACCTTTAGAGGTGCTTGTTGTTGTCAGCAATGGATGTGTGTTTACATTATTCATTCTGTTTTCAGGTGGCAGGGGAGCACTATGTTTACAAGTTTGTGTGTCAGCCTGAGGCCCTCATCTCCCTGGCCTTCCCTGACAATCAGCGGCCGAGCCTGAAGGCAGAGTTTGAGCGCTATGTCAACGAGGAGGACACAGTGAAAACCCATAATAATACTCATCTCATGCCTGAGCTGGTCGTTCTTATGTATTTTTTTAACGTTCTTCTCTGATGATGTTTTTATAATCAGGTGGATTATACCACAGTCATATGTATATCGTCCAAACTATGACAAAAAAGTCATAGTTTAGTATGTCGTACAGAAATGGAGAATAAAGTCACAGTGTAGTATGTCATCTGAAAATGGACAAAAAACGTCATAGCTTTGTATGTTGTCCGAAAATGGACAAAAATCGTCACAGTTTAGTATGTAATCCGAAAATGGACAAAAAAAACAGTTTAGTATGTTGTCCAAAAATGGACAAAAAAAACGTCATTTAGTATGTCGTCCGAAAATGAATAAAAAACGTCATAGTTTAGTATGTCGTCAGAAAATGGACATAAACGGCATAGTTTAGTATGTCATCTGAAAATGGACAAAAAACATCATGGTTTAGTATGTCATCCGAAAATGGACAAAAACCGTCAATTTTGTCCGAAAGTGGACAAAAATATCATCGTTTAGTATGTCGTCCAAAAATGGACAAAAAAGTCCTCGTTGAGTATGTTGTTTGAAAATGGACAAAAAACGTCATAGTTTAGTATGTCGTACGAAAATGAATAAAAAACGTCATAGTTTTATAATGTTTTCCGAAAATGGACAAAAAAACGTCATTTAGTATGCCGTCCAAAAATGGAGAAAAAAGTCATAGTTTAGTATGTCGTCCGAAAATCAACAAAAAAATCATGGTTTAGTATGTCGTCCGAAAATGGACAAAAACCGTCAATTTTGTCCGAAAGTGGACAAAAATATCATAGTTTAGTATCTCGTCTGAAAAGGGACAAAAAACGTCACAGTTCAGTATGTCGTCTGAAAATGGACAAAAAACGTCATAAATTACTATGTCGTCCGAAAATGGATAAAAAAAAGTCATAGTTTAGTATGTCGTCTGAAAATGGACAAAAAAACATCATAGTTTAGTATGTCATCTGAAAATGGACAAAAAACATCATAGTTTAGTATTTCATCTGAAAATGGACAAAAAACATCATAGTTTAGTATGTCATCCGAAAATGGACAAAAACCGTCAATTTTGTCCGAAAGTGGACAAAAATATCATCGTTTAGTATGTCGTCCAAAAATGGACAAAAAAGTCCTCGTTGAGTATGTTGTTTGAAAATGGACAAAAAACGTCATAGTTTAGTATGTCGTACGAAAATGGACAAAAAAACGGCATTGTTTAGTATGTCGTCCGAAAATGGACAAAAATATCATAGTTTAGTATGTCGTCCGAAAATGGACAAAAATATCATAGTTTAGTATTTCATCTGAAAATGGACAAAAAACGTCATAGTTTAGTATGTCGTCCGAAAATCAACAAAAAAAATCATGGTTTAGTATGTCGTCCGAAAATGGACAAAAACCGTCAATTTTGTCCGAAAGTGGACAAAAATATCATAGTTTACTATGTTGTCCGAAAATGGACAAAAAACATCATAGTTTAGTATTTCGTCTGAAAAGGAACAAAAAACGTCACAGTTCAGTATGTCGTCTGAAAATGGACAAAAAACGTCATAAATTACTATGTCGTCCGAAAATGGATAAAAAAAACGTCATAGTATGTCGTCTGAAAATGGACAAAAAAACATCATGGTTTAGTATGTCGTCTGAAAATGGACAAAAACTGTCAATTTTGTCCGAAAGTGGACAAAAATATCATAGTTTAGTATGTCATCCAAAAATGGACAAAAAATTCCTAGTTGAGTGTATTGTCCGAAAATGGCCAAAAAACGTCATCGTTTAGTATGTCGTACAAAAATGAATAAAAAACGTCATAGTTTAGTATGTCATCCGAAAATGGACAAAAAACGTCATAGTTTACTATGTTGTCCGAAAATGGACAAAAACATCATAGTTTAGTATGTCGCCTGAAAATGGACAAAAAAGTCATAGTTTTGTACATTGGCTGAAAATGGACAAAAAACATCATAAATCACTATGTCGTCCGAAAATGGACAAAAAATGTCATAGTTTAGTATGTCATCCGAAAATGGACAAAAAAAACGTCATTTAGTATGTCGTCCGAAAATGAATAAAAAAGGTCATAGTTTAGTATGTCGTCAGAAAATGGACAAAAACGGCATAGTTTAGTATGTCATCTGAAAATGGACAAAAAACATCATGGTTTAGTATGTCATCCGAAAATGGACAAAAACCGTCAATTTTGTCCGAAAGTGGACAAAAATATCATCGTTTAGTATGTCGTCCAAAAATGGACAAAAAAGTCCTCGTTGAGTATGTTGTTTGAAAATGGAAAAAAAACGTCATAGTTTAGTATGTCGTACGAAAATGGACAAAAAAACGGCATTGTTTAGTATGTCGTCCGAAAATGGACAAAAATATCATAGTTTAGTATGTCGTCCGAAAATGGACAAAAATATCATAGTTTAGTATTTCATCTGAAAATGGACAAAAAACGTCATAGTTTAGTATGTCGTCCGAAAATCAACAAAAAAATCATGGTTTACTATGTCGTCCGAAAATGGACAAAAACCGTCAATTTTGTCCGAAAGTGGACAAAAATATCATAGTTTACTATGTTGTCCGAAAATGGACAAAAAACATCATAGTTTAGTATCTCGTCTGAAAAGGGACAAAAAACGTCACAGTTCAGTATGTCGTCTGAAAATGGACAAAAAACGTCATAAATTACTATGTCGTCCGAAAATGGATAAAAAAAACGTCATAGTATGTCGTCTGAAAATGGACAAAAAATTTCTAGTTGAGTGTATTGTCCGAAAATGGCCAAAAAACGTCATCGTTTAGTATGTCGTACAAAAATGAATAAAAAACGTCATAGTTTATTATGTCATCCGAAAATGGACAAAAAACGTCATAGTTTACTATGTTGTCCGAAAATGGACAAAAACATCATAGTTTAGTATGTCGCCTGAAAATGGACAAAAAAGTCATAGTTTTGTACATTGGCTGAAAATGGACAAAAAACATCATAAATCACTATGTCGTCCGAAAATGGACAAAAAAATGTCATAGTTTAGTATGTCATCCGAAAATGGACAAAAACGTCATATTTAAGTATGTCGTCTGATCATGGACAAAGGTGAACACTTAACGATCGCAAACTAACACAGAACTACTCAACAACTTTTAGATTTTCAGCCCTCACACTGTCGAAAAGTTCAAACTAAGAGAGACCTACTCAGGAACTTACAAAATTTCAGTCCTTGGACTGTTGAAAGGTTCAAACTAACAGGTATCTACTCAGAAACTTAGAAAATATCAGCCCTCAGACTGTTTAAAAGCTCAAACTAACAGAGATCTACTGTGGGACTGAGAAAATTTCAGCCCTCAGACTGTGTGAAAGCTCAGGGGCCTGTTTCACGAAGCAGGTTTATTGAAAACTCTGAGTTTGTTAACCCTGAAATGAGGGAAACTCAGAGTTTTCTACCTCAGAGTAGATCAAATCAGAGTTGAGGATGAAACTCAGAGTTTCTTGAACCTGCTTCGTGAAACAGGCCCCAGGTTGTGTGGAGAGTGATCATAAACTTTCTACCGCCACACTGAAAAAAATTCTTCTATGGGGTTCAAGAAGGGCTAGTATGGAGGTAAAAACAGCACAGACATCCTAATATGTGGAGTGAACCACGCAGTCACATGGATTGTTTTGACATTTAATAACCGAGCCCTGAAATTAAATTACAGTTGTGGATTTCTGTCATTTAGTCTGGACTAGACAAATAACAGCAGCATAAATCTCAAACGTCCTATGAGGATTTTGGATTGAGGTTTCTCACTTGACAATGACCAAGTAATGAGATTTAGGTTGGTTTAAAGGAATATTCCACCTTAAATCATTGAATGTTGACCTAAAAGGTTGGACCTGAGGGGCCGATTAAAAGGAATATTCCACCTAAAACCTCAACTAGGGCAGTATGTGTCGCAGCGACAGCAGAAAGAGGTCCTCTCTGAGTGGAAGAACAGTGTCCGAGTGGCAGCTCCCTTTCTGCTCTTACCTTACTCACGAAACCCAAGTCCCATGGAGGACTCGAGTAGTTGACATTTCCTGCCGAAAACTTCTCTTTTTCAGCTTTCTTCCACGTCCAATCACTCCCGACCCAGTTTTGTTTTTGACCCTTTTTCCAAGCTTTGACCAATCCGAGAACATGAAGTACATCATCGGCAGAGTAACCGATGGAGGGAAAACCACCCTCACCAACCGCCTGATCAAGAACCTGCCCAACTGCTGTGTGGTCCATCAGAATGATTTCTTCAAGCCCCAAGATCAGATTGAAGTTGGTGAAGATGGCTTTAAGCAGTACGATGTCATCACTGCGCTGGACACGGACACTATGATGACTATGATCCGTGCATGGCTGGAGAACCTTCTGTGAATGTAACCATTTGCCTTTTTTTCTCAATTTTTCTTCACTCGCCACTGAAAAAACCCATCAAGAAACAAATACGATGTACTGCCACCAATCTGTTGTTCTATATGTGGAAAGCTTCTAAATCTAGTGTTGGATGTTTATACAGTATCGTGCCAGACTACAGAAGATGCTGGTATCCTTATAAAGCCAAGTAATAGTTTTACTGTAGCAGCACAGTCACAAGAACTCGTAACAACCAACTTCATATTTAACAGTTTATTGTGACAAGAAAACAAGTCTAATTTGCAGTTTGGTGACTATCTGTCCTTTGGAGGGGGGTCCTTCTTCATGCGTCTCCTGTGATACCTGTGAACAGTGAAATTAATATTCATTAGTTTGTGCAGTCGTTTCCTGCAGAAAATGAAAAATCTCCTGACAACGTGGCATTGAAGGACTTTGTTAACAAGTGTATTAAATGTGTGCTTACTGTCCGAATGGATAAAATCGGTGTTTGGTGGTGAAAAACATCTTGCTCAGCTCTTCTATAGTGGGTCCCTGTTTGTCCTTCAGCACCTCCTTGCTGAGGTGGGCCTTTAAAACCTGATCGTGGGTCTCGGCTACGTTGGTCAGGGGGTCCGGTCGGTCTATGGGCTGCAACGATTTATGGAAAAGCAGTTTGATCCAACACATTCGCTTATTTTGTCATTATCCGATGTTTTCGTACAATTCTGCAGCAATTTCCATCATATACTGTGTACTGTGTACAATTCACAAAATTCTCACTTACAGATGATATTGTCCCTTTCTGTATTTAAATATTAACTGAGAGCCGTTTCATGGGACGGTTTGTGAGCAGAGGAGACCTGATTTAGAGTAATACTCTCAAAACAGTTTTGCAAAACCCAGAAAGACTGAACCTGACATATTTTTCATGTTGGACGGGTTAGGAGAGACAACTCTGATGGATACTTTCTCTTTGTGAATCTGCTTTCTATTAGGGCTATCAAAGACAAAATGTCGTAGGTCGATGACGTCATAAACTGAGGACTCACTATACTAAAATGAACTCCTGAAACACTGAACTCCAGAAAATCTGCTCAATAAAATGACGGAGGATAAATTTCTTTGGCTAACCTCACACAATGAGACTCATTAATATGAAACCAATAAATACTCTCTTACCTGGGTGAGCTCATAAGGGATTTCGACAGTGGGATGGAAGCACACTATGGTTTTCCCGTCTGATGTCACACCGATTTCCACATTACTGAATCCAAGAGATCAGAAGATTAGTGACGAAATCACAACATAGCTTTTCTAACAAGTACAACTTCAAAACTTGATGACAGCCCCTAATATTCCTCAGACTAGATTGCAAAACTCACACGCTATGCTGAGAGATGCCTTGGAAAAGATCCAACATGTTTCCGGAGTTACATTTATAAATAGCATGATCAAACATTTCATAGAAAATCTTATTTCTAAGTACTGGTAACCACTTTACAGCTCCTCCTGCACAATCTATAAGCTTAAACTGGCTCCTCAACAGCACTACATCTCTTTGCTTATCTGTACAACAAGTAGAATAACTTCATTTATTTCTTGAAAAACTAAAATGGAATGTTTTTTGAGGGGTTTTAATAAAATAGTCATAGAAATAGGTGCACTGCCACTCATGAATTCAAACCATCATTGTGATTAATGTACCAGTTAGGATCATCAAGTGAAGAAGCGCTGGACTTCTGTCTCAATGGCACCAAACAAGCTGCAACAGAAAACCAAACACAGATTTAATATATATGCAACATGATTTGTTAGATAAATGGACATGTTACTTAAAGATGGCCTAAGACAAGACATAAACAATGTAATGTGACTGGTTAACTGTTACAAGAAGAGGAGACAGTTTCTAGCCTGTGTTACTTTTCCGGTCACTCAATAAGGCACGAGTGCTGTTAGGATGACACATCGGTGTCCTCAGCCGACCTCCTAACTAAATACTTTCAAGATATTTCAGGATAAAATGAGCAACTGCTTCCATTCCACTTTCTTTCTCTGCTAACTTCAAAACTTGTGGCCTGGTTTGAAAGGCACATTATATAAAAAGAATAAAAAAGCAAAAATGTCCCTATGCATTAGAGCCAGAAACTGTAAAAGAATCTTCGCCTTGAACTTATGGTTGACATGTGGTTTCACGTATTTATATAAATCTGAATTTGAACAAAATGTGCTTGGAAAATAATCAACGTCCAGGTAAATATAAACAAATAATCACATAATTCATTTTGTAGAAGCAACACTTTCTACAGCTCAAGCGTATTCACTCAGGATAAATCTAAAAATGGGTAGTTTAGGCAGCAGCATCCTCATCTGTGGAGTTACGAGGTAAAATCAAAACCATCAACATGGCAGTCTGGTTGACGTCATGCTCACGCCTTAAGCTTACAAATATTGTCAAATACATATTTCTAAAGCACAATGAATGGCAGATATGATTTAGACACGATAAAACACTTTCTGGTGGAGCAACATAACACACCAGTCATCAAATTAAAAGCTTTGATACGAGGTGAAGGTCACTTTTAAATGGCAGCGTGATCAGTTTTTCCTCACTCCAGTCGCATTTAAAGTGTCCATACAGCGAGGTTAAACCAAAAAAAACCCCTCATTTTAATAACGATAATGATGTGCAGTCCTATATTAAGATATATATATATATATATATATATGCACACACACACACACACGCTTTAAATCTGGATATTTCATCAAAATTGTGATGATGCATGCAAGTGTCTGCAAAAAATCCTGATAAATAAGTTGCTTGTTGCTTGAACAGAGTCAGTACAAAAAATAACATTCAGAGGGGAAAAATGCACAAAATTGATCAAATAAATAACATATGGTTATAAAATGTGACTTTAGTTCCTTCTAAAAAGTAGATCTAAATGATGGTGATTTACCTCCAGCAGGTACAGTTTCATACTACAGTCCTCTTCCCTGTTCTAGTGGTTTTCTTTAAGATCTCAACGATTTTTATTTGTAAATACAATATTGTCTTTTAAACACCTTCTTCAAACGTTCTTTAATCAAAACTCTTAAATAAATATTTTGTGGCTGTGTTATACTATTCCTTTTGTTTAATAAATTAACTATTTCAATAATTATATTTTCATATTTTTACATTTTCTGGCTGGTTCTACTTTTCTCTGAACTCTGGTTTATTTATTGCTGGTTTTAGCTTACATTGTTCTTGTTTTTCTGCATCTCCTTTTGGTGTTAATATGTAAAGACATCACGTTTATTATCACTGATTTTAACTGTTTTTGAAGTGTTGACAGTTTCTGTTTTCTTGAAGCTACACTATTCTAGCCTAGCTTAGCTAGACTGTATTCCCGTTATTCTGCACACAAAATATATCTTTGATTGTAAAAAAAAACAAAACAAACATTTAAAGCGAGGCAGATATCAGAGATTACAGCTGAACTTGTTGTCAAGGTTAGCCTCTGTTAGCTGCTGTTAGCGTTTCCCTCCGTCGATGTGTCAGAATCCGTAAAATGAGTGAAACTAAAACGACTCAAAGGGGAAATAACCAAAACCAGAGCACTTACTCTGAACACATCGCAATGTGCTGCCGTTGGAGAGTCTTGTTAAGAGACTGTGAAGTTTACACAAACGACCCGACGCCATGCTCGCTTAATTTGGATGGTGCGTCAATGTAATAGTTCCGACTTAGCGCTCCGACTCAGCTTTTTTTTGTTCCGCGTCAATCCTGACCTTTCCAGCAAATTTAGATAAATAAATATTACCGATTTATATCGTTCATAATGAACCAACAGTTGTGTCTTTAGGGTTTTAGGGAATTTATATAGTTCAGTCAAATGTCGTAACTGCTCAATACAGAACTGTTTTTATGTAATACTACCCCTCCACTCACTCAATGACAGTTAGATAAATTCATTTCAAAATACACCCAAGTGCAATTCATTGTGAATATATTTTTAAATTTGTGTTGTTAGTATCCTTGTGTTCTTCCGTTTTTCTTATTTATATTGTATATATAGTTTATATATATATATATATATAAATGACAAATAAAATCAGCACTAGGGATTACTCAATGCAAATAAATACATAAATACAGCCTTTAGGGCACATTTTAGTGCTTCAGAAAGAGGAATTTGAACAAAGACACAATTGCAGCAAGGGATCTGACTGATTGCATTTGAAATTTAGAACATGACATATTTTTTGGTATAAATTTTTTTAATTAGTTTAATTTTCTTACCTTTTCTTACCCCCCCCCCCCTCCAAGTGTTATTGTTACCTGACATTTATGCAAATAAACCATAAGAAACTTAATTTAAGTCCAGTGAACTTGATGCCTTTTCTGCATCTGGAGCTTAAACTACAAGTTAGATATATGAACTCTGACTCAAAAAGAAATAAGCATTTATCCAGGTACTTTTTGTTGTCTATAGTTTTCTAAAATACATTAAAAAATGTCCGTCACTAACTTTTCTAGGCAGAAAAGTAACTGATTCTCACATTTGTGATCACATTTCCTACATTTATTGATGCAAAATTAGGAAATTGAGGCCAGCAAATGCTAAATGTATTCTTGTTTTTAGCAAATCTTCATAAATGATTTACTTTATTATAAGAACAATAACATACAATACAGGAGAGTAGCTCATTATGTGTGATTTGGTGTTGTGCAGATATTAACCACTAGGAAGACAAAGTGACAGATTCAAAAAACCTTTTTATTAGAACAATACAGCAGATATAAAGGTCTGTTGCAATCAAACACTCCCATCAGAACGGAACGTGTGCTTCAACAGACAATATGCCCCCCCCAAGAGAAATAAATTATTATAAACTAAATAAAATTGAAACAGAAAATGAGCCAAAAGAAAAGAAAAATGAGACAGTGAAAATAAGATCTTTTTCTTCTTCTTCTAAGCAAAGCGAAATGCAAAGAAGACACGCAGGTCAATCAACTCGTTGTTTAGCAAACCTAAATTTCAAACAATCATAGAAATACAAGCTGAGAATATAGTATTTATATATATAAGTGTTTTCACTGTGCAGGTGTAAGATTTTGGTATTGCCAGAAAACACAAATGCAAAGTTCACCATATTTTAATCTCTCAGGATCTGAGACTTATTCACGAGCCCTTAAAGTAGATGGAACTTTTTCAGAACGTTGTCAGATTGTTTGAGGAAACTTCTTGTTGTTTTAATTTTTTTGTGTTTTTATGGTGAAAGAGACTTCCTGCCCTGCCCCCACCTCACCTGATGATCTCTGGCTGAGCAAACACAAATCAATGAAAAAGAAGAAAGTGAACTTAAAGCTTGAAGTATAATGATAACAGCAGTGGATAAATAAAAATACAACTCAATCAAAAAAAAAGAAAAGAAAAATAAACAGACAGATTAAACTTGTTCTGTATTGAGGTGAATCTTATCCAGAGGAGGAGGAACATGAACTGCATCTGTACTGAAGTAACTGCAGTTTCACCAACAGGATATAATCGACTCTGGGGCCTTTTTTATTATAAAAAAATATCATAGCTATCCTTGATGTGTTTCAATAAATCATTTAAGGGCATGGTATAGAAAAAATAAACTGGCGGAATACAAATTTATCTTTTAGACACATCAGACAATTTACAGTAAAATAAATGAACCGCTACATATCTTGATCTTTTTCATAGTTTTTGATTTTGGTTTCGCACAAATCTGCGAGTCTAATTTAAGAATCGCTGCAGATTGAACTCAAAAGTGACTCCAGGACAGTAATTCTGTCGTCTCCTCGCTAATTTGAGGTTTTTACACCAGAAAAGTGACTCTGAGTTGTCACTTCCCGCCTACACTGGAGACAAAACCAGTGAGTTTCAAAGCTTGTTAAAGATTCAGGTGTTGTGCCTTTTGTTCCTTCTCAAATTCCACTTTTTATCGTCACGTTTACGGACTAAATAAAGTTTTTTGAAGCACCAATCGCAGAATATTTCCTCCACTGCAAGAACAAGTGCAGATATAAGCCCTCTCCTCCTCACCTTTTACTCGATTTATCGTCCAACATATTCATTTATTCTTGCCATCATTTTATAGCATCTTTTTTTAATTATTTTTTAATATATATTTAATACAAATTTATAACCCAAAATTTAGAAATCTTATTTACATGGAAAAGTTTTTTTTGTGTGTTTTTCTTTTTAACTTTTAAAAGTGACTATTAACCCATCACCCACCCCGTTTCCCAGCATCCCCCAACCCCTTGCAAACTTTTACAATCGAGGAAGAAATCCAAGATGTTTTTCACTCGGTTCTTTCACATGTTTTCACATCTGAATGCTCCAAAAAGTGACTTGGAAAACAGCATTCGACAAAAAAAGCAACACCCCAAAATGTTTTTTTTTCTTTTAAAGCCACAATTATGCTTCCTCTTGAAATCAAACCATTAATTCTAGAATAAAATGTAGAATTACTGAATGGAGGTTTTGAACGTGTCGCTTCCTCCCGAACAACAGGAGACACTTCCAGGACAGTCTCAAAAACGGCTTCATAAAACTCTCAGAGGTGGTTTTATAATCGAAGCAACAGAGCCAGGGGAGGTGGGGATGGACAGACAGACAGACGGAAGAAAAACCCTCGTCAGTCAGTTTAACAGCGCCCCCTGGGAGGCTGTCCTGTGTATTACAGACACACAGCGGGAAGCCACTTCGGTTTCAGTTTTGGGGGGATGGAGATCATGTGTGTGTTTAAGGAGCGAGTGTGATTCTGTGCATATTAATAAAACCAGTGCCTCCCCAAAAACATGTGTGTCAGTGGATGAGTGACTCAGTGTTCTGCGTTAGAGGGTGCCGTCCTCGGCGCAGCCAGCTCCTGCCGTGTACCGAAACTCCTGCAGGTTGGAGACACCGTGAAAGTGAACGAAAGCCCCAGCGACCACCAAAATGTGGAACAACTGGTGGGAGTGGAACTATGAAAGAGAAAGAAAGAAAGGCAGAGGAAGAGGAGAGTAAATTACATGTGTGTGATGAAGAAACATAAAAGAAAAACTGTTTCATTTTGCAGACGATTTTATCCAAAGCTTAGATATAACACAGGGTAGGCAGGGCAGCACTAAGGACTTTGTCTAAAGGTCCTCACTGGACAACTGCGCACTGACTGGGATTGGAACCACCAATCTCCTGTGCTAAAGTCAGGGGTGCTAATCACTGAGCTATCCAGCTGCTATAATGTGAACGCAAAATGTGAATAAAAAGGGGAATAAACAATCCAAACACCCACCCAGATGTCACACTTTCCAGGGAAGAACCTCTCAGGGATGCGAGCGGCGTAGAGACAAGCTCCGGTGATGTAGAGCGTCGCCATGAGCAGCAGCCAGCCCATCTGACCGATGGTGGTCGCTTTGATCAGACCCTCGCTGATGACAAAGTGCAGGGTGGGAACGACACCGCTCAGACCCAGACCCACAAACACACCTGAACAGAGAGAGCACATGAAGACATTAGAGAACCAACGCAACAAGAACATATACACACACTAATGTTCAAAAGTTTGGGGTCACTCAGACAATTTCTTGTTTTCTATGAAAAAATACTTTTATTCATGTACTAACATAATTACACAAGGGTTTTCTAATCATCAATGAGCCTTTCAACACCATTAGCTAACACAATGTAGCATTAGAACACAGTAGTGATGATTGCTGGAAATGTTCCTCTGCACCCCTATGGAGATGTTCCATTAAAAATCAGCTGTTTCCAGCTAGAATAGTCATTTAGCACATTAACAATGTCTAGACTGTATCTATGATCAATTTAATCTTATCTTATTTGAAAAATAAGCTTTTCTTTCAAAATAAGAAAATTTGTAAATGACCCCAAACTTTTGAGCCGCAGTGTAAATATTTAGAAAACCAAGATTTAAACAAATTCAACCCTGCAGGACAACAAGGTGGTAATGATATATTCTCACATTATACAGCTATTCTGCTGATTTTATGAAAAAAAAGTGGCTTATTTACAAAACCAGCAGATGCCAAGTCACATTAGAATATATTCTGAGCCATGCTTCTGTCCACCCGACCAATTAAAGTCCGCTATTCGCTCGTTTTTAGCTCTGTTTTTGTGCTTTACTGACTCCTGAAGCACATGTCTGGTTCTTCAGCTGCTAAACGGTTCGTTATGTTTAGCAGCTAGCTGCTAACTCCGCCTGTCTACTGTTTAATGACAGGCAGTTAGCGTGGTACTGCTGCATCTGGAAACAACACTGATGAGAGCGGTGACACTGAACCAAAGCAGCAAATTTGTGGGTCACAAAAGCAAATCAGTAATCAAGGAACCAGTGGGACTTTTCTCCATGGATTCATCACTCTGACTGACCTCTTTCCCCAACATAAAATATGGATGAGAGCAGCTTTAACCCTCGAAACTCCAAGTAGTTTTTGGGGCATTTTTTCCACTCATTGTTCCCTTCAACATAACATCCTGGACTTCTATGGAAACAACACAACCACTAGAAGAAGAGGGAACTTCAGCATGTCTGTTGTGGTGTATTACACAGTTATAGAACAATAAATCATAAAAAAATGATTTTGTGTGATTATTTTCAGCAAAAAAGGTACGACATTCTTCCAAACAGGTGTGATCAATACTGAAAAAAATAACATGCAACTCAGGCCGGTTCAGCTGAAAAGTCCCTGATTTTCTGTGGCATGACTGTAAGTTACAGATGAGTCACTCGTGTCTTCATGGTTGTGCAAAAAAGTGCTGAATTTTTTGTTTGTTGCAGGATCTGATGAGAGTAAATGGTTTACTCTCTGGGATGTTTTAAATGAGACACATGGAATTAATAGACTTTGATCAAATGTCACAATTTTAAGCTTCGATTTGGTTACTAGCATGTCACAGATGAGCAGGTCAGGGAAAAGTTGAAAATCTGATCATTCTTCACCGTATCTTTCTCTGATAAAAGGCGTGATAATGGCTATTTTGTAAAGCATGTCCTCTAACCTGGGTTTTGGGGTTCAGACTGAAGCAGTAAAAGATAAATGATGAAATATATCGTGTAACTATTTCACTCTACCTGCTCTGACTCCTCTGTACTGCGGCGTGGCGAAGAAGTCGCACTGGGAGACGGTGATGGCGGCCAGTCCCAGTGTGCACACCACTATCAGGTAGATGAAGCAGGGCTGAGGGGAGCAGTAGAAGGAGTAATACAGCCAGGGCACGAAGGAGCCCATGATCAGGAAGGCGATCCCACTGTAGTCCAACCTGGAGACAAACATAGAGTAGAGGATTCCAGATGCAGCTCACAACACAGTTAACTATCTACTGGCTTTAGTACTCCACTAAGGAACGTGGCCGAGTTATGAAACGATCTCTGGTCTGTCTGTCTGTCTGTCTGTCACATTACTCAAAAACAGATTGACAGATTTGGATGAAATTTTCAGGGAAGGTCAGAAATGACACAAGGATCAAGTGATCAGATTTTGGGAGTGATGCAGCTTATAGTCTGGATCCACAGATTTGTTAAAGATTTCTGCATCATTATGAGATAGCAGCATGTCGTCACTGTAACTCCGACAACAAATGAACACTAAATCAGCTGCCTGCTGACGATCACATGATTGCGATTCTACTACAAATCCACCGCTGTGGACTTATCGGGACTTAACCAGTGGAAATGATACAAGGAAGAGTTGAAAAAATTGTGGGGGTGTTACTGAGTCCCATCAATTCCCGCCGCCTGCTACTTATTTAAGTCACCAGAAACAGTATCCGTACATAACGTACACATGCATAACACACACCTGTACTTAGCACAACTCATCTTGTTTGTGGGTTCATCTATATTAAATGATCAAATTCTATGTTGCCGTGATTTCTGATTATCAATAACTAATAAACAAATGCTGCATTTCTGGCAATGCCATATGAGAGAATGAACAGCCTACTCCAATCTCTGAGTGCGTTTCTAGTTATATTTGAGCTTTGAGGACATTTTCTGCTGCAGAATCTTTCTTACTTGGAGAAGACTCTGGACACGCCCTCCGAGTGGCAGTAGACGGTGTGGAAGAGCCAGGAGAAGGAGAGGCAGAGGATGGCTCCCAGGAAAAACATCCCGATCACCACCTTCTCCTGGACCGGCGCCACGAAAGACATGTTGGGTCTGAACATGTACATCAGACCCAGACAGAGGAAAAACAAACAACCTGGAAACAGGTACAGAGCAAGAGACAGAAGGAAAGACAAGAAGACAGTGTGAGAACACTTGAGTGATATTAACAAAGACAAAGAAGTGCAAACATGTCTGTACTGGATTAATAACAACTGCCAGCTTGTTTTCAGTTGCCATGCCGCAGTGTCTCAGTACAGAATCTAAAAGTTTCAGGTATAGTAGTAAGATGTGTTAATTTCCTTATGTTTCATTAAATAAAACTAACTTAAACCAATCAATATTAGTCTCAATATTTCCCAACACTGAGGTGCACCTTCTCTCTCACACCACTGGGTGGGAGCAGTGAGATAAAAAAAAGTCATTTACAATCCAGGAGTGAATTACAAAAGGCACAGAAACAAAACGGGGTGGAAACCAAAGTTAGCATAACACGAATCAAACTAATTCCAAGTCGCCAACCTAAAATCAAAAATAATGTCCTGGATTTGCTGGATTTAATTTGTTTACAAAAAGCAGCAGCTCAGCTTTCGACACAGTTCTTACACAAAAGGTAATGAGCCAGACAGTGTAGGATTTTGGTTAGCTAACAAGTCAGGATAAATATGAAGATTAACTCCAGGATAAACGAAGTGAAGTAATACATGACGGAAATAGACATAGAGAAACAAAGAACAATATACTCTTGAAACTTTAAATATCCAGGATCTAAAACATAATCTGCTGCTGTAATACGGTGTGTGGTCTTCTGTCATTTCATCACGCCTCCTCACTTCTTGTAGGGAAAACATTAAGATCAGTATTTAAGGTGAAACTAAGCTAAGAGATTGAGGTTAGAAACAACCAAAAAATGCACAATGTCCACATTGGAGAGAGGGACACTAGATGATAATACAAGGTCTGATCAGTTGGAGCGAAAACTGACTGAACAAGATCAAAAGAATCTGTAAGGTTCAGGAAAAATCAGTTTTGAATTGCATTAGATGTGAAAATCAACTAAAATAAATACTTTATCTGAATGAGGGGCCATTAATGATAAAAGATTTGCGAACTCATGAATTCAATCACTCTTAGCTGTAGGAGGCTTATACATAAGAGCACATAAAACAGAGTAACGGCATTAATCACTACAATTTGCACCTCAAAGGTATATTTTTTTCTACACTACTGTTCAAAAGTTTGGGGTCTCAGAAATGTCCTTATTTTTGAAAGAAAAACTTTTTTTTTCAGTGAAGATAATATTAAATTAATCAGAAATACAGTCATTGTTAATGTGAATGGTAGTGCATAAATAAGTGTCTCATATAAATATGACTCGACTTAAAGTGCTTCCGTTTGTTTAATTTATGTTTGGATCAGAGTTACGGAAAAGTTGAGAAAATTCTCCTACGTCTTAAGCCAAATACATTTTTTAAAACCAGTGCAATGTCACAAGGCTGATAACTGAGCTTCTGAGGAATCTTGGTTTTTCACACAAATGCGGACACGTACTTACAGAAAATTGAGAAAATGTTTACTGAACTTTGCCATAAAGTGATTCCCTGCCTTAGTCGAGGAATCATGCTAAAGCCTCTCAACCTCAAGCAGTTTTCTCCTGTTATATTTTTTACTAACTGTGAGTTTCTTTTTCACTGCAATATAAAGTCCTGCATGCCTTTGGAAACAGTACAAACACAGCTTCAATGAGAGAGAACTCAGAGATGCCTTTTGTAGAGACTAACAGAAACATAATACCACACATCATTAAAAAATGACAACTGAATTTCTGTGATAATTCACTTTAAAAAATTTTAAAAATTAATTTGAATCAACATGTGCCCACAGTTGCTACTTAGTACTACAAAAACAATGGTGACTGAACACTGTAGATATTTAAGTAATTACATTTTTAATTTGATTCTGTCTTTGTCTCCAATCTGCTCGGTGTAAGCACAGCCTGCATTTCTGCCCAATTTAACTAAAAGGACCAGAATTTTTGCCACACGACTGTTGGTTGCAGCTCAGTCACTAACAGCTTAACGGATGTGCTGACGTACACAGAATTATTTGTTTTTTATGGAAACCGATTAGAGAATAGATTGTATTTTTGATTCATTTTAAATGACGCATGTTGAAAAGAGTGATTTTGATAAAGTATCCTGATGTGAAGCTTAGACTGGGTTTATCTTTATTACGGAAAGGCACATTGCTGATGAATAGTTTAACAGCTGTCTAGAGGCTGATAATCTGATAATACTTTATGATTTTACAGTTGCTGTCTGTGATAAATGATGTCATTTTGATGATTTTTCCAAAGATAATTCGATTTTCAAACCAGTCAGCAGGTTGTGGGGGTTCATAGTGTTACTACAGGTGTTGGTGAGAATGTGTGTTTCTTACCTAGCAGGTGTGTCCAGATGTTTCCCGTCTCCGTGTGAATTCTAAAAATGCTCTTGAAGCAGGCGCGAAATGAAGGCATGGGCGGCCTGTGGCCATGAAGCAGGAAGTCGTTGTCCTTCAGCCAATCCGGGAGCACGTCGTGAGGTATGACGCGCCACCGACCCTCCCACACCTGATTGGTTAATAAACGACATAAAAACATCTGAAGCTGGGAAGAAGAGTCTGGAGGCTGGTGGAAAATGTTAACAAGAAAATGGTTCTAATCAAATCTAAAGCTTCCTCATGAGTTTCAGCAGCTGGCTGTTTACTAGATGCCCTCAAAACAGGATGCGTGTGTGCTTGCGTGTACAGTATGTGATCACGAGTGTGTGTAGTGTAGGTGCCAGTGTCAAATGAACAGCATCAGTGTCAAGTGATGTAAATAAATAAATAAATAAAGTGAAGTCTGATATGGCAAAACACCCCCAATACAGAGAGGAAAGAGAGAAAAGCCTCGGACAGTTTCTCTCCTGTGATTAATTCCACTAATTTACAACCTGCTGTTTGCAATTTCAGCAGACTCTCAGTGTGTCTCCAAGTTCATAAAACTGCGTTCCAGCAGTGTCCTCGCAAAAACAGACCAACTCTGAATGTCTGCAGTGCCTACTTGTTTATTTCAAAATAACGTGACATGTTTGATTGAGAAAAGTCCCGACAGGATACATCCCAGAAGTTGTTACGAAATCCAACGAAACCACAACTATGTTTCAAACAGTTGTTGGCAAAGTGAATGTCAGAAGAATGTGTTGGCTTGACTAACTTTATGTTCTTAAACTACACAGTAAGACACTTTCTTTTCTCTTGAAAACTGGTGGATTTTTTCCCATGTATTTGGACATTTTCCAGTTTGGCTTATACCCAGACTTACGAAAGGTATCAATAAAGTACAACTTAATAGGAGATAAAAAGTGATGTGCAAAGTTTGTTCAGAACACAAAGCTCTATCTCTGTTGTTTTTATGGTTTTATTGGTTCCTTTTACTGTGTTGCTTTATTGAGAGCCGTGATAAAACTGCTTGTGTAAACCAAGCAGTTAATGTGGAGTGGAGTTAAAGGTGCGGTACTTCTAAACATCAGTACAGATGAAGATAAAGGGAAAGATTCAGGGGAAGTAGGTAGTTCAAGTGTTTATGCGTTCACTACCTTGTGTACAAACTCCTCCATCCTCTCCATGGCGTGATGAGCTTGAAGGAGTGGAGTCATCCCCATGAAACCTTCATCACTGCTCCTCTCATCCTCTTCCTGCTCTTTCTCTCCTTCTCTCCCTCTGCTGTCCTCTTCATTTATCCGTCTCTCCTCATCTGGGACAGTCTGAAAAGAAACAGACACACTGTTGAGATTATTTTTTATGACTGGTTGTCTCTCTCTCTTTTTAAACAGTCTTCATTTCTTTCATTCAAAGTGGAAGCCAGAAGAGGTGACCTTTAACATGAAGCTGTCATTTCAGACATGCGTGTCACTTTATTGATCCCAGCTTGCATAATTCCTCCTCTCACATGCAAATGAAATCCAGCATGGCAAGCGAACTTCCTACCGGGTTCATTATAGATCCTTTGGCAAAACCTGCTGCTGGCCAGTGACAACAACACAGATTCATCTTGAGGGTCATAAGACAACACAGACTGTGAAATAAGATTACATGTTGGGAAAATCTGCCCCGGGCTGCAACTATGTACTTCACACGACGACTTCAATACACTACGAATAGATAGAACCTGTTTGTTTACGTGTACTGAATGCTATAAAATGTAATTACAAGAAAAATGTCTCAAAGCCGTGTTTCCCAACCCTTTTTGAGTACAATATGCCACCTTAAAATACATGAAGAACTACTTGTGGCCTACTGTAATAACCTTATTATGAAATACCCATAAAGTTCTTCAGCTTCTGAGATTGAACAGCTTAAAACACATTTTAAAAAGGTAGAAATATACTATATTAAGGCAAGCAGTGGGTAAACACAATCTTTGGTATCTTAACCCCTCAGATTCATCTTAAGAATCCTTTAGATCAGGGGTGTCAAACTCATTTTAGTTCAGGGGCCACATTCAGCCCAGTTAGATCTCTAGTGGGCTGAAAAAGTAAAATCACAGCATAATAACCTATAAATAATGACAATACCACCCTTTTCCCTTTGTTTTGGTGCAAAACAGTATGTTCTGAAAATATTCACATTTAAGGAATTGGATTTTTTTTTTTTTTTACAAAACATCATGAACAACCTAAAATTTCTTCAGAAAAGTAAGTGCAATTTCAACACTATTATGACTCAGTTTATCTTTTACACATTAAAACTTACAGATCAAGTGTTTCTACAAAGGTACAAAACACTGAGTTATCTGGAACTGAACAATATAGTATTTTACTTTATGATCAACATGACAAAAGTCAGACAAAAAAATAAAAACAAGACTAAAGATTACAACAACAAGACACAATACAACAAAAGTGGGAAACAAAACAACAAAAAAATAGAAAAAAGATGCAAGCGGGACAAAAGGGAAACACAAAACAACAAAAATGAGACACAAAATGACAAAAAAAACATGATACAAGCAAAAAAAAGTCAGAAAAAGAAGACAAAAAACAGCAAAACAAGACAAAATATTACAAAAATTAGACACAAAACTACAAAAGAACAATGAGCAAGATAGTATTTTACTTTATTACAACTTGCCATGGTCTAGAAATTATTTAAAATTTATGGTTTTACAAATTTACAATAGGCAGTTTATGTCTTCTTCTCCGTAATTTTTACATTTTAGAAAGTCATCACAGGGGCCGGATTGGGACATCTGGTGAGCCTGTTTTGGCCCGCAGGCCGCATGTTTGACGCCTCTGCTTTAGAGGGTCCAAGTGTGTAATAATTGTGCACAAGCAGAAAAGCCTATGTTAAAATTTTAGGAGCTAGAGTGACTAAGAAGTGAATTATGACACTCACTGCTAGTAATTTGTGCTTTGTTGTCCAACTATATGCAACCAAAATCAGATTACTAGCATTGTAACAAGCAAAATGAAAACACAGAGTGTATTTTAAGAAAACAGAGCTCATTTTTATTGAACAGATGTCGACAATGCCTGTTCGAAGCTTCTGTTTATAAATGGAAGCTTCGAACAGACAGTGTGAATTCAATCTAACACAATAGCTGTCACAGCTGGGGAGCCGGAGACAGAATTAATACGGCTAGTGCTTTGTGATAAATACACAGTCATTCATCATAACTGACACACAAACAGTCACACACAGACCCACGCAGAGTTAAACGCACACACATGCACTAAACCGGACATGCGGTGGATGTGTGTGTGTGTGTGTGTGTGTGTGTGTGTGTATGTGGATTCAGGTGGAAAAAACTGATAAGGCTTCATATGCAATAAAACATGGAGCCAATTTTTTTTCTTATTCCTCTAATGCTAAAACAGACCTCCTCCACACACACACATACACACACATACTACATTCCTCTGAAATGATTAGAAAAGATGCGTCTTCCGTTGATTTTGATTATTACAGAGGAGGAGAAGGAGGTGAAGAACAAAATGGGGACCGGAGTGAGGAAATTAGAAAAAAACAAACTGTGAGACAGACACAGTCAGGAGAACAAGAGAAGTGCAGAAAGAGAGGGAAAAAGAAGTCCTGTTATATATATAATGCATGACTAACCCATTTTTAAAGACCCACCAGGCAAAATACACTGCACCAGCATGGTCCCTGCTGGTGTGAGTGCGTGTGTTGACCGTGACGTGTCGCCTGTAGACGCTCACTTTCGGGTTCCTGAAGTCTCGGTTTGTTTGTCTTGCTGTCTATCTGTGTGTGTGTGTGTTCTTGTATTTGCTACATGGTGAGTACCATTTTCTGCATTTAACTATCAAAGTGAGAACATTTTTACAAAGTGAGGACATTTTGGCCGGTCCTCACTTTGAAACAGCCATGTTTGAGGGTGAAGACTTGTTTTTAGAGAACAGGTATGAATTGAGGTTTGGTTAGGGTTAGGGTAAGGATTAGGGTTAGGCAATCAGTTGTGATGGTTAAGGTTAGGGTAAGGCTCTAGGAAATGCATTACGCCTATGGATGTCCTCACTAAGATAGAAGTACAAATGTGTGTGTGTGTGTGTGTGTGTGTGTGTGTGTGTGTTGTTGTGCTCAACCACGCATGAGGACAAATCTCAGTCTGCTGCAACGTATAGAAGCAACACAAAGAGGTCCCATCGCACCTGAAGCAACTGTAAAAACACTGCCTAATAAATCCACTGTGTTTCAAATCCGAGATGAAGGTGGCACCTGACATCGATTCCGTGTGTGTTGGGGGGAGCATCGGTGATTGAGCACACTATGTGGCTGGAGGGTATCTGGGTGAATGCCAAACAGTCACGTGTGCTCTGCGGTTCTGAGTGTGTGTGTCAGTAATAACCTCTCGTGTGTGTGTGTGTGTGTTTGTCCGTGCATGCGTGTAATGTAAGTGTAGCCTTAAATCCAGATGCTAACCAGTCTCACTGTGGCTTGTGAGGTTATTCTTAAAGAGTGTATTCTGTGTGTGTGTGTGCAGGGGGGAGACATCAGGGTGTCCTCTAACGTATTCAAGATGTCATAACTAAATCTGAGCCTGCAGAGACGCTGGTATATATACACACACGTATGCGTTCTCACCTGCACAGATGATACTGGGCCAAATGAAGCATGGTGACGCACTTGGCTGCACACCATACGCAGGACATACACACCGCTATTTCACACAATATGTACAGAACAACAGGAGGGCATCTGCTGCACTGTAACAGTGCAAATACAGCCACTGTGCTGACTACTATTAGCCACACATGAACTGTATGTTCAGAAATTACACTGGCAATGGCAACTTTAAACAGAGAAGATATTGTAAAAACAGTATGGATTAATTTTCAACAATTTCACTACATGAATGTGACTTCACGAAGCAATCATTATCTATGATACAGACCTGAAGCCGTAACTTGACAGAAAATGAACAGAATGTAGTTTGATAATAAATTAATCGTTACAGGAATATTCCTTGCTTCCGCTTCACACTTCCTGGATATTACATTGCTATAGTACGATTGTTTTTTTTAATCAATTTAAAAGATGCCTCTCTGGGATTTAGCAACTGCTGTGAAAAAAATTCAGCAGATTTTTATGTATTTAAAACGCCAAAAGATTGATCAATAATTGAAAAGTAATGTGTGTCTTAAACGGTGATGAAAAGTGTAAGAGAAAAACAAATTTCAGATGGTGAAGGTTAAGCGACAAATATGAGCCAACAGAAATTCTGTTTATGTCTAGAGCTAAATAAACCTTCTTAAAAACAACAGGAATGGTAAAAAAATGTGCAGTCACGAAGCTGATAGCTTGTGAAAAAATGATGTTTTGAAGAGTTTCAGTTTTCACACAACAGTGGACGCATACGTACAGAAAACTGGGAAAACACTTTCAACTCTCTCACAGAGTGATGTCCTGCCTCTTTCTGGAGAACCACGGTTAACCCTTTGAACTCCAAGTACTTTTGAAGTGTTTTCTGCTCCTATCACATTTTACTCACTGTGGGCTCATTTTTCTCTGCACTATAAAGTCCTGCACCTCTAAGGAAACTGCTCAACTATGACTACAAGTAGAGAGAACTCAAACCTGTCTTCTATGTAGTATGGGACAGCTACAATGCCATATATCACAAAATAGCAACATTTAACTTAAACTGGAGCAAACAAGGACAACATTTTTCCAAGTGTCAATAGGTGCTACCAATACCAGAAGAAAATGCGATTTAAGAGGGTTTTTAAGTGCATTGTGTGTCTTTTCATGAGCATCTGATCATCTTTATACCAAATAAAAGGTGGTGAAAAGAGCTGATTGTAAAGAGGAAGCTCGAGTTGTCTACATATGAAATGAAAGAATGGAAATGACCAGATGTCAGCTCGAAACCAGAAAAAGAAATCATGTTTCCCTTGTAGAACGTCAATCCAGACTGTGAAAACCACCGAGCTGAGGTTTAGCAGCAGGTGATGCAGGAGGTTTGGCTGCAGACTGTTCAGCTGAAGTTGCTGTAATCAGATCCTACAACTCAGAGAGGCTATTCAGAAGAGGGGGGAGTGAAGAGAAATAATGTTCTTGGAAATCCGGGCTATCCCTCACTCACTTGCACTCACTCACGCAGACACAGCTTTGATATTGCAGTATGCTAGAAACACGTGACTCAACCTCAGCTGCCCAGTCTCTCCAACAAGTCATTATGGCAGAGGTTGTGGAGTCAAATTTCACTCAGTGTGGAAGCGAATGTCCGTGCAGCCAAATATATGATCCCATCCCTCTGGGAAGCGTCCATCCTTAGCCCAGAGACTTCACAGTATAACAGCTCATCATGTATGACGGAAACAGTCTGGAGGTCAGCGCGACCAGGCTGCCGTTGGTCTGACACAGTCACATGTGCCGGTTACCAACCACCTCAGTTGTCGTCATACTTCAGCAGTGAACCGTTTCCGTTTTTCTTGGAACCAGTTTCCTCGGAAACACCAGAGAGACTCTCTTCAAACAGAATTTATTTTTAAAAAAAACAAAGATTTGATCAAGTCGCTAAAAGGGCAACCAGACTATTACACAAGCAAACATTCGGGCTTTGGGGAAGTTTGAAGGAACATTGCATGAGTACACTGCTTTAACATATGTGTGTGTACAGGTTTGTGCACAGGAAAGCATGTGTGTGTCCGATAGAGTGTAAATGGACTTATCAGTGCGCTGCAGGCACACCCTGAATTTAGAAAATACAGTTGGATAATTCTGTTATTTTAATACTTTAATTTTTTTTCACTAATGTGAAGGTAGATAAAGAGCAAAAAGGTTAATGCAGGCAATGTGATGACTGAAAAGTCTCAGTTTATCACTTTAACAAACTAGAAAAGCACTCAGAGAGTGCAGACCTCCGCCAAGGATAGAGAGGAAAACAGGAAACCCATGCAGTAAAGGATCATGAGCTGGAATCGAATCTGCGTCTCTGACACAGTTCCGTTTCTTAACCAGTTGAGCTATCTGGGCACCTTGTTCCAATTTGTGGGACAACATACTAACCTATGATGTTTTTGTCATATTTTGGACCACATACTAAAACATACTAAAAAATTCAAAGTGATCCAGAATCCAGGATCCTTTCCGAATTGCCACCAAAATTAAATCAGCTCTTCCTCTTACCATAGTCTACATCCCCTCAAAATTTCATCTGAATCTGCCCAGGCGTTTTTGAGTTATCTTGCTACCAGACAGACAGACAGACGGACACACAAACGCCGGGTGTCACATAACCTCCTTGGTGGAGGTAAAAATGACAGAACCCTGGTACAGACATGATCAAATATGAGCATGGTGTCCACGTTTTCTAGCTTTGGCTCAAAGCCTGGAAAAGGAACAAGATGAGCTATACTAGGATTATATAATAAATGTTTTGTCAGTTATTTATTTTATCTTGATGCTGACATGAAAGTTTGATTGTGTAAATTATTCAGACTGATTCTGTTTTACTCTTGGACCTATGTGCTCTTATCTAGATGTGATCACAGATTCCATAAAAAAATGTACAGTGCATGACAAAGTCCACAGTAACGGTGACAGACACTTCCAACACTTCTCGCATGAGCTAAGAAGCCAGTCTGGGATGATATACAGACACAAGATCAAGAGGAAATCTCTTGAGAGACTGATCTGCTTCAGATTAAATGAGGCAGTTTTTCTTAAAAGTCCCTAAAGACCAATCTCCTCCTCCTCCGTCTCACGCACATACACAAAAAAACATATATCCAGCTCCCCTCAGACTCATTATCTATTCTGTATGTAGATCTGGCTAATGACTTTCACTGGACTAATGACTCAACACATGCACACACACCGAAGACACGTGTAAACTGAGTGTGTTATGACGAATCCTCTGCTCCAATTAGCTGTTTGGCGCTCTACATTCAGCTTGATGAAGATAAGTGTGACAGGGAAGCAAAGGCGGTGACGCTTTTGAGGAAAAAATTCCGTCTTCCAGTGGAACTTTGGACTCAATGTAAACGCAGTCACACGCTGACTGTACAGCTGAGGGCGGGACCCAGGAAGCAGTGGCCAACCAACAGGATTACAGCTGAGACTCACTGGACCAATGACAGAGCAGAGTAGGAATGTGTAACAAATGAAGCAGAGGAGTGCTCACCCTTGTACACCATAACCCCTGCACAGCACGGAGAGGTTCAACATGTGACTCACACATGTGCAATGCTCCTTTGAGACAATAACAATTTAGAAAAGATGCCAAGACCCTTAAAAACACACGGTATGTTCCGAAAACATTCATCCCGAGTCAAAAGCACGCACACTGACACGCACACTGTGCTCTGGCCACCACAAGACAAACTGTTCTCTCTGTTCGTGTCCGAGACTATGATGAAGGCATAAAAAATCTGAATTAGCACGGCAACTGTACTACCGTTCAAAAGCTTGGAGTCACCCTGGCAATTTCATGTTTTCCATGAAAACTCACACTTTTATTCATGTGCTAGCATAATTACACAAGGGTTTTCTAATCATCAATGATCCTTTCAACACCATTAGCTAACACAATGTAGCATTAGAACACAGGAGTGATGGTTGCTGGAAATGTACCTCTGTACCCCTATGGAGATATTCCATTAAAAATCAGCCGTTTTCAGCTAGAAAAGTCATTTACCACATTAACAATGTCTAGACTGTATTTCTGATTCATTTAATGTTGTCTTCATTGAAAAAAAAAAAAGCTTTTCTTTCAAGAATAAGGACATTTCTAGGTGACCCCAAACTTTTGAACGGTAGTGGAAGAGCCAAAGTTATCAAACTGTATACGGAGCGCTTAAATCAAGGGTCTTTAATCTCTCAAGTCACTTCAAAGTAGGTTTTTGAGTTGTCTTGCCTCATTGGATGAAAAACGGACATCAAACTGGGCTCATGCATCACCTACAGCGCTGTGAGATTTTAAAAATCAGTAGAGCATGTGATAGGCACCCGGACATCAGCATTACCAGTACTGATTTGTCTGAGGGCTTAATGCATAATAACTAAGGAGAATGCTGGAACAACTCCATGATTGTAATAGTGGATGGCAGGTACAATAAAAGGAAGTAAAACCTGATGTCACATTAACCGGAGATGCGTGAAAAGCAATAAAGGCCAGCACAAAGAGAGGATGTGCAAAGCTCTCTGAGGTCCAAGATGTAGTGGTATTTGTTCACTGCTGGAGTTGCTGTTGGAATTTCCCTTTTATACTGTTGTCAATATTTGTGTGTGGGCGCATGTTTGCAATAAAAATCCTCAGTTTGCATTTTTGGCTGATGCTCTCATCTTCTCGCTCATTCCGTGCACATACCACACGTTGAGTTTGTTTCAGGATTTGTTGTTGTTTTTCTCTGATAAAAAGATTTTTAACCATCTGAACCCCAAACCTGGCAGAGGGTTTGAAATGCGTGTTTTCATTTTTTTTTATTGCTAAAATTACAGTCAGATTTCAAAGTTTTCTATGGTGCTTTAACAAATTATGTGTGATATTCGGTTTTGTGGGAAAAACAAAAAAGATCTAAGCTAAACATTGGAATTTTATCAGAATCACTGTACATCTCATTTAAAAATCTGCAGAAAAAAACCCATTTGCTGTAACCCTTTGGACTGTTCAGCATAATGACAAAGTGCAATAAAAATTCTACAACATTTTAGTCCATGTTTACACACAGCAGATCTGAGTAGGCGACAAGAATGGACAAAAAAAAAAGTACAATCTAAAAAGTAAATCATCTAGAATATGTAGAAGTCAGTATGCTTTCCTTCCATTAGTGGTAGGACATGCTGACACTTTTTGTACAAACTGATTCTAAGTTGTTTAAATTTGGGGAAAAAAATAATCAAAGAAATTAAATTTTTGTTTTTTTCTGTGATTTATACCTTATATTTATTATAACTATATCATACTGCATAGAAGACATTTTTAAGTTCTCTCTGCTTCTAGCCATAGTGGTGCTGTTTCTGTAGACATGAGAGATTTTATGTTGCTGTGAAGAAAGGGTCCACAGTGAAGAAAAACGTCACAGGAGCAAAGAATACGTCCAGAAGCTATGTGAGTTTCAGAGAGTTAAAGAACAGGATCATGGTATTAGGGATGTGCATAATTAGTCAACTAAACTTAACATTAATACCTTTTCTAGTCAACACCAGAAATACTAGTTGGTTAAACTAATTATTGATATTTCATTAATGTACAACAATTGGGTGTCAATCAAAAGTGGGACAGATGACATTTCGTCAAAGTAGCGTTGTCTGGCAGCATTTTGACGTAAGAAAATAAAACAAAAATGTGCCAGAACACTCTGGCATATAACCAACCGGAGCAACGCATAACCACACTGAGCACAGGCATGTACACTTTAACCACAAGAAAGAAGTCTGCTGGTGCTTGCAACACAAACACCAGCCACACTTGATATGACATTTTTTACTCATGCTCAGTCTGAAAAGAGAACACAGCTCATCGTAGCAATGACTGTGGGCACAAAATGATCACATCCAGCTTTGAGCACAACCAGCATTTTCGTACTTTTAGACTCGTCAACAAGTCTAAAATTAAATTCCCATTTAATCAGCAGGGAAATTAGTCCCTTGGAACACCGCTAAATGTTATCAGACTTTATTGGGTTCGTTGGCTATCTTTAGTTCTCAGTGGGATCTTTACTACTCTCCACTAATAATCTAATTTTCATTAGCTGCAATTGAACCTCACTGACCTAACAGCTCATTTCACACAAAATTCTTCCAAGTCTTAATTACTTGAATTGAATTAAACAACCTATAAAAGACATTTAATTGAATTTTAATAGCGCTGGAACTTCAGCACTTAAAATGAATATGAACTGAAAAATGCAGAGTTTTAGTGTTAGTTTGACAGGCGCCGTCCTTGCAAATTTTTACTGCAACATCACATACTCGATACAAAGGTAACAGGGTGAGGCGTTTGGCAGGTACAACGCTATTGTTCCAAAATTCATCTCTGCAAATTGCAGGGTGGGATCAGGAAAGTACTCAAATACCAGAATACCACAGGGAGTTTAGAAAAGGTTTAAACAGGAAAAAAAATTCAACGTGGAGAAACCAATCCTGTAACATACGGTAAAATAAAATTCATAGATAAATAATGTAGCTCAAACTGACAAACAAAGAGACTGACTGGCATCTGATTCAGTCTGACGGCAAACAGGAAGTGTGATACCAACCCCAGAGCTATACCACACACTCACAAACACATTAAAAGACGCACACGCACACACCAACACCTACGCAACGTGCTGAAAAATTCAAAGAGTGGCCTGTAGGGTGTTAAGACAGCCTGCCCTTGCTGACTGGGGCAAGGGGCCCCTAACGCCTCCTAAGGTATCCGTGTTGTGTTACAGCAGGTAAAAAGGCTGAACACAAACACACGCGACTCGACACAATGCACACACACACAAACACTATTGTGTTTCAGCTCTCTGCTGATTGCCTTTCACACTGAACAAAACAACAGCAGCTCTGACTGCCTGCACACACACACACGCCGACTAAAACGGAACACAAGCCATGCCTCTGAGGGAGAGCGTCTGGCACATTTGTTTGATCAGTTCAATAGGTTGCCTTCATGGGATGCTTTTCACACACATTTTTGGTAATGTGTTTGCTTTCGTTCCGGGAAGACGTCCGTATATAGTCATAACACCTATTTTTAGAGTTGTGAATCTCGCACACATTCAATAGCCACATCACTTTAGATTTAGAGTGGAACTAAAAGTGAAGATGCAGAGCTGAGCCCATCGTGATGCACTGCTAATTGCTACAGCACAAGATGACTCATCATCGAGTTTGAAAAGCCTTGAAGGTGGAAAGGGTGTCGATAATAAAAGGAGGCGGTGGAGGGTGAAAAGTTTGGGAAACAGGCTCCTGATCAAACCGTGCAGAATCCTAGTTCCAAGAAACTGCTGGTGAAACCTGATCGCATAAAGCTCAATTCTCCTTCAGCAACTGTGTATTTCTGAGGGGCCTCCAAAGAAAGCAATCAATAAGCAACTGTTCTGGTGTTTTGGTGCTCAGTTATAGTAGCAGAGAGCATTTAAAGCTTGTCTAATTTCTATCAACAAACCGTTCGTAACCTTGTCCTGTGCTCTTTTTTATGAATATACTCTTATGTAGTCAAGCTCACAAGTTTTCATTGCGGTTTTTGGGGCAGACATGAGTACACTGTGTGTGTTTTGTATTTTAGTGCAGTTCACTGGAAGTGTGATAATATGCTACTTTGATTCTTGAATTTTTCACTCTTTTTGTACTGAACTATATGTTTTCATGCTTGAATGTAAAATGCTTTAAGGATAATCCCTCAAAATAGTAATTAACTGATCACATAGTACTTTTAAAGGCCTTAATCAAAGACTAAATATGCTCTTATATTTAAAACGCCAACTTGAAAAGAGAAACAAAGTTATCTTGACATCTTCAGCAAGTTTGACATTAAATATACTTGATTTTTGATCTATGTAAACATATCAGATCTTCAAAGGTTCGATAAGCAAACTGCAGCGTCACACTGAAGGCAAGTGATTAACCCACAAGAGCAAATACTGTTTTAATCAATGTGTGCGTGTTTATGTGGTGTGTGACTCACATCTACTTTGAGTTTAACTACATGATAAACCCCAGTGTGGGTGCATGTGTTTATCACAGGCTGCTTTATGAATATACTGATGCAAAAATGTGAATAAAAACTAAAACTAAACCCCATTCAGGTCTTTCACTACAACTGCTAAAAATGTGTTTATTCAGATTGTCATTTGGGAGAATCTAGGGTATAGTTTAAGTTCTGTGTTTTTATTTTTAACCGGACAGACTGGTCAGCATCAGTTACAGAAGATTATACCTCCCTGTTAACAACACCTATTAAATTATAAATGTGAGGGTGTGTGCTTTGGTAAGACACTTTTCCTGTTTGACCAGTCGACCCACACCGCGCCACGTGGCCCTGAACCAACCAGACAACAGCATGTGAGTGTGTGGAATACTCACCCCATTGTGTGAGGGGCACTCTGCGGTGCTGAGGTGACTGGTTGAAGAACCTGAGGTGGGCGTGTCTTCTTTCTGCCGTGGACTCATGGGATCTGTAGGCGTGCGCTCTGTGGCGTTTTCAACGAGATTTGAAGTTCTGTGTCGCAGCACGAAGGCCGGGCCCTCGGCCGCACTCGTCTCTCCTCCGTCCAGCTTGAAACGCTGGACTGGTCTCCACCAGAAACTGAAATGGACTCGGCTGGGACCGGACTATAGGCTTGCGGATGCGGACAAAATGTGGCTGTGTGGCTGTGACCAAACCTGATGGGACCAAACAAACATGGGTGAATGTTGGAGCAGATGTGAACTGCAGCTGATGCAATCAGAAAATGATGATGAAAATGTTTAATGGTAGACCAACCTGGACTCCGCAGAGAAGTCTTTAAACCGGACCGACACTTGCAGTCAGGTCTTATTGGAACGAAGCTGGAGAGAGACTGCAATAAAGAAAGAGACAGAGAAGGAGAAAAAAAGAGAATGCAGAGACAGAAACAAAAAGTTAGCCTCATTTGTTTATCCTCCAATTTTAAAATATTTCTGATCAAAACAAAACAAAGAACCAAGACGTTACATCACATCTTTCCATATCATATATCTCAAAAGCAGTTTCTGAATCAATAAAAAAGGCTAGCCTGTAAAAAACCCAGTAAATGCTATATATAATTGTCATGTTCTGTAATAAATACATAAATGCAATAAAATTGTGGATAACCTTATAGGCTGCAGCCAATGCAATAGGAAGGCCTCATATTCTGTTTGGACCTGCCTGTCCAGACTCAAAATATAATTAGTGGAGGCACAGCCTTGAAATTAAAGGTCAGAAGTTTCAGTCCTCTAAGACACAAATTGTCCTGCAGAAATATCAAAGACGTTCATTCATATGAAACTGTTCTGCCCTAGAGATAAGGATACAGCAACTGCTTTGTCTCTGCCACTTCAAAAGTTTCCTGTCGTATCAAGGCCTTAAAATACTGCATCTAAAAGCACTTGCAAGCAATGAGGAGCTGCCAACTTGCTGTCATGGTGAACTGCTTAGCGACGAGAGGTGTCAAGGACAGGAACACGAGATTCACACACAGGAAGTAGATGCTCTCCCTGTTGTGAACTTACAATTTAATTTTCTTTATATTTCTCTCACCACATCACTGTATCTCTATAGAGTCCTCTGATTCACAAGGTCATGAATTACTACATTTGCAATCCCCTTTCTACAAAATACAAACAAGTAAAGTAAAAATATAAAAATTGCTTTTGATTTCACAGTGCCTCATAAATTTCACTCCAACGTAAAGTCTAGCCCAGCATTGTTCTATGAAACACTACACTACTCTATAGAATAATATTTTAAAAATCTGAGAAATTCACATGATGGTAACAGCAGTAAAGCTGTGCATGCATTTCTACTAAACATGTATAGACTTTAATCACTACAAACACTTGCTTGAAAGATTTACTTTCGTACCCGGGTGAAACACTTAGCCTGCATAGGGGACAATGAGTTCATATCTGCATGTCTTCACAGCAGTATCTTCTCTCCAAAGCTTTAATGTTCTGCAAAAGATGAGAAATGCAGCTGCTTTCTGTTTTCTCTCTGTGTGTCACCCTCACTGCGCTCCAGAGGGGCCGAGTCAATGTGAGCATGTCCCCGAGCACTGAACCACTTCATTTAAACTACCTCCCTCTGCTACCACACATACGTTAGGGTATTCTACCCTCGATAAACACAAAGTTACATACGCACACAGACACACTCATGAGGATTACTTGCAAACACATACAGCCCTCCTCTGCAGACATACTTTGTATATAAGTATAGGAAAAGGTACAACACTCATTCCGGTGGTGGTGAAGCAGCATTGTCATGTTAAAAGAAGAAGGGTAGAGGGACAACATGCAAGAAAAAAAGAGGAAATGACAGTGAAAATCATTCGAGCCACACAAGAAAGAGAGTTTCGAAACCCATGATATTGACCACAAGACAGTGACACTATTCTATGCTGAGAAGATGATGAAGAAGACTATTTGAGCTGACTGGCCAGTGGGCGAGTTCCCAAATCGAAATCAAACGCTTCTCCACTCAGAAATTGTCCAATCAATCTCTCTCCTTTCTTCTTTCTCCATCTCTCCGATTGACTATTTGCGAAAATTTTACACGTGATTTTTCTTGTGAAGCCAAGTCATGATGAAGAGTTAGATTTCACTCAGGCTCCTTATTAGCTAAAGAATAAGGAGAATAAACTACTTTTTATGGGAATCTTTGCAGCTGTAGTGAGTTCCCAGGATAATAGCCTGGTGGCCTGATTGCCACACAAGAACAAACAGTTCTCCTGACAATATAAAAAGCTGAAAAGTTTAGTGATGTGTGGTTCTGCCACTATAACAGTGGTGAGCGAGCACTAAAATTCCCCTGTATGAGACCTGAAACAAACGATACAGCTCAGCAAAGTTAAGGGGAACTACAGACTAAGGTGAAAATTCTCCATCGCTACGAGCTGCATCTTTTATACTCTCCCATCCATTTCACACTGTCTTTTGAAACATTGTTATTATACAGTTCAGCCTGCCACAATCATTACATATTTGTCTGATTGCTTCTATTTGAGCTGACCGCAATTATTCAGCACTATTGTTAGAACAGTTTACATTCACCTGTACATAAATGAAAGTATCAGAAAAAGATAATTAAATCATTAACCACAATTGACAACTAATCATCAACTAATGTGTCATGATCGTAACAGCCCTAAATACCATCTATTGATCAGTTGTGAGTTACAGATCCCCACAGATACAAAGTACTCACTTTGTGGGAAAATAAATGACCATTAATAGATGCCAGACAGCTGACAACATCTGCTAAGGTGAATAAAACTCGGTGTACTGTATTTTGATTTTTCTGGCTGCCTGCAGAGTCAAAATCACAAAACACAAGAGTGCACGTGTTCATTGGTGTTACTGACACAAAACAACTGCACAACAACAACAACAGCAAAGCAGACAGAACACACTGTCCTGACTCCATGTTGAGATTTAAAAAAAAAAAAAAGATTGTGATGGAATATAAGACACGGACAGGAGAGGAGAAAAAAATGCCTGTTTTCAAACACCCGAACCAAATGGGGTTTCCCATGGTCCAAGCCAACTTCACAGAAGTTTCAGTTCTGAGAGAACAGCTGACACAAAACGTCTGTTGACAACAGGATGCAGGGTGACTCATCAAGATGTTCCATGTCGCGTAAATCTATGATCACAATTTTCTTGGCTCATAAAGGCCTTGTAAATGATGTCTACACCCCTCGTTCCCTCTATTAAAGTGCCAGTGTGAGGTTCAGTCATTTTCCACACTAAATCCCCCATGAAACAAAGCAATCACAGAGACAAGTTTACCATCTGCTTTGTTTCCTGCCAATTATTGCGGCTCAGAAAATAACGTCAACCTCAGACCATCAGTGACACTTCAACCTTAGGGGCCGACACAGGAACGAACACACCGGATAAAAACAGCAGCAGCCTGAAGGAGTCTGGCTGATGACCTGCTGGGTAGACCTGGCCTGAGAAAGGAATAAACCAGCGCTCTCATTTCATATCTCTTCTAGTGTACCCTTGAGCAACACGTCCCGTTATTGAAATTCCTCAGTGGTCAGTGCTTTTCAACCAATCCCTGAACAGATGAAAAGGAGCAGATTTCTGACTGCATGCTGTCAGATATATTTTAATACATGTATAAACTGTAAAATTTAAAAAGCAGTAATCTTTCAGTATACTCCCTGACCCCCAGTTTTAAAATTGACATCTTATTCTCGTGACATCATCAACCATCCCTGAGGTGAACGGAGCCATGCCATTAATACACATTATTGTTCTTTAACCGTGGATGCTATTGATCTTTTAATATTGATGCTATTGATTTGACCCAAAGGTCAATAGTCACAATATTGCGAGTGCATGTATCTACTACAGCTGACAATACAGTATGTGTCTTATAGACTGCAATAGCAAGATGTGAAAAAGAAATTATAAAATTATACATTATTAATGTTTAAATATTAATACCACCCATGTGACATTTGATCACAATCAACACAAGCATTCAGGTTAAAGGATGTAGACATGTTTTCAAGGAGTTTTGAGGATGTAAGTTCCAGTGAATTGATCAGACACTTTCGAGTGACGCTGGAAAAATTCTCCGGCTCTGACTTTGCTCTTACAGTGTGTTTATTTTTAGTGTAGTGTCACAGAGCACATCTTATCTGCTCTGCATGTTGCTGTCTGATGAACTGATTCCGAAGCTATGCCAAGTCTACACAGCTTTATAAAACAGCAGATGGAAGGTTGCTTCGTTTATTACACTATAGTGTATTAAACAGCTGTTCTTAAAGCACTTGTAGGTGCCCTACATGTAGCAGATGCTGTTGTAAAGAATTATTTATCATTAAGAGGAGAGGCAGGGCTTCAGCTTCTTGCAGGGCCACTAGAATGGGACCGTGAACATTATTGATTGGCTTTGGAGGAGACCAAATCTGCGGTAATCTATTCAAAAAGCCATCTCTGTAACCAGTACATCATTGCACTCTCAAAGTCACTCTCTTATCTGCCATTTTTCATTGCGCAGCTTTGCGTGTCACTAAACTTCTCACTGAACTGAAATGCAAATACACCCAAAGAACAATTATTTGTTCTTTAAATCCCAATAGATAAATTACTTTAAAATGAGTATTTTTTTGGGAAGCATGCTTATAAGCTCTTTTGCTGAGAACTGAATGAGGAGATCGACGCTACTTGTGTGTGTATGGTACATGAAAATAAAGCCAGCAGTCAGTTATTTAACTTAGCATTACAACTAAAAGCAGCCACTTGTACTATTATTTCTTTTCATAGATATAAAAATAAGATATAACCTGTTAACTAGTGGGCTTTAAAGATACTGGCAGGAGACAGATTTCAGCTGAACACATCAGTTCATGCAGACACTACATTTAACTCCTAAATTCCTGCTAGACAAAGCTATGCTCAGAGAAGAATGGTTAACATGTCATCACGCTAGCATTAGCATGTTAACAGCCTACAGGTCACTTATTCACAGGCATGAGCTTGTGCCCAGCATTCCCTCATACTTGCTGTAACCATCTTACTCCTTGTCTCACAAATAAGAATAATAGACAGCTGACTACACGCCAAAGCAGTGTGGAGACAGCCGTTGTCAGTGTAGAGCAGTGAAGTAGCTGCTCGAAAAATCAATCCCTGAAACCGACAGAGAAACCCACCAGGAGCTCAGACAAAAAGAGAAAACAACCGAGGAAAGAAAGGAAATAAGAACAACTGAAAACTGGGGAGATGTGTCAATGGGAATTGATTTGGTCTTGTTTTTCTTTCTTTTTTCAAGGAAAAGAATAAGCGATGGCAGTTGTAGAAAGTGGAAGCAAAATGAAAAAGAAGCAGAAGTATCCATTTCAGGTTCTTAAAATGTGCACTGAGGGCGCAATTTAGGCCGAGAGTCCTTTTACTCATGGTGGATGTGACCATGGGTACTATAGACAACCAACATTACTAGTATGTGTAATATAGGACAGGGCTTTGGCAGGGGACCTAAATGGTGGTGAATGCTGTGAAACATGTTGCAGACATGAGCTGTTTGGTCCAGGGAACCAAGGGAGAGAAAATGTGTTTTATCAGGAAATTCACTGCAGATGAGGGCAGTGGACAGAAGTGGGTGAAAGATTCACTTCTGCAAAATACATGAGAAAAAGGAGTGAAGCAAGAAAAGATGTTAAGGAAGGCCAGAAAATATGATTCACTAAACCTGCTTTGCAGCATCATCTTGTTGTCAGACAGGCAATTGTGCCTGAGGACTGCGTGAGTGCGTGGGTGTTTGTGTAATGCCCCACTAAGTTGTAGGTCAGAGACTATTTGAAGGTAAGCAGTGTTTCCTTCATTTTCATTCAGCAAAAGGCAAATGTAGGACAAAGGTTATGCAGCATAGTACGATCACTGTGCTGGTGCTCCATCTACTGCAAAAAATAAAAGCCAATTTCAGACATGTGGACAGACTGGCAACTGTTTCAGACTGGCTAGAGAGAGAGATGTAGCAAGACAGGCATGGTAACATCCATGTTCAGGCATTTTATTTAATTGCACGCAAATGAACAACATAACTAGGTGGATCTTTCTCCAACTGTCATCCAACTGTGTCTTATTGTTTGGTACAAAGAGCCTTGTTTTATTGCAAGCTACTTCCTTAGGAGACTGATAAACAAGATTTTTGTTCTTTCTTTGCAAAAAAATAAAGAATTGTATCAGAGAGAAACAGCGAGCTCTCAGCAGTGACAGGGAATGTACTGAGCACCTAACTGAAGACAGATGCCAATGAATTAAAGTGCAACATGAATCTCTATTTTGGTCCCTGTTTGGGCTGTTTAATACACATGTCAATGACGACACAGCCTGAGATTTAGGATTTTAAGAAAGACTTGACGCATGAAGGAAGTTTATCCGGTACTACAGCACTGTTCAGCATCCCTGTTCTATCCTTGCCACTAGTGGCTACTGGTTTGTGAGTTGTGAGTGTTACTGGGTGTCAAGCTGCATGACTTTTTCCCTTCAATGTGCGCTCACTGCCTGAGTCACTCCATCAGATATCGCCTGTAGCGTGTCACCTGCTATGTCGTTACTCTCCCTCTCATACAGAGTCACAAAACAAACAGCGTCTTACACAAGAGGAAGTGCCAACATTCTCCTTAATTTCTCTCTCATGCATAGTATTTACACTATGCCATGGCTAAGGATGACATAAGACTGACCAAAAAACAGTTACAAATGGTGTACAATCACTGGATTTGAGCTTACACTTAAAGTAGGCCATCTTTCTCAAATCAATCCTTTAACGGTCTAATTACCTGTCAGCAGGTGAGATTGGACATTGAGCTTCCACCCTGGTTTTTCAAGTTAGACAGATGAAGTCAGCGGTCTGTCGAGTTCGTAGAGACAGGTTACACAGACTTATCAGTTAAAAAACCAGTTGCACTTATCTGTATCTTATCTCTACCCATAAACATGTTTCACAAGCAAGTTTTTCCACAACGTGAAAGTCATCTTAACCTAAATACCTAAGCTTAATAAGTTTCTATCATGCTTATTTAAATTTAAATGTAAGTTTACCAAATTCTTAACATCTTAAAGAAATAGTGCAAAAAAGGTGCATATTTAAGCAGATACATTTTGTGGCTGTACATTTAACTGTGAGCATTTATCAAATTAATCTAGTAGTAATTTTCTGATTAAGTCTTTTTTATCTCTTTTACTGCAGAGTATCAGCTTTTGTGGCAATGTTATCAGTTTTCTTTAAAAGGAGCCATGATAACTTATTTAAATGCATATTAAAACAGCACAGACACATTGACCTTTGACAGAGAAAAACACTTTTGCTGCCATCATATCAGTCCAAAAGCCACAAACTCATTACATGAGATAAAGACTCCTTGTGATAACACATTTTGGAAAGCGCACTTTAAACTACACGGTGTCATTTCTCTGATGTCATGTTTTGTTGGTCAGCTGCCTTGTACTTTAACTCCTTGTTAACGTAAGCACTAGTCAAACATACAGATTTGTGAAAAGTCAAGGTGAGTGTGAGTCGGTAATAGTGTTTGGAGTCAGCTATGTGTGGGAGTATAGTAATCAGTGCAGGCATTTTTCAGAGTTGGTGAAGACTCATTTCATTAAACTATCAACATCTTAAGCCCCTGACCTTGCTTAGTCAGGCATACAGTATTGACGTCAATAACTTAGCTCTGTTTATTGCAGTTTGTGTCCCAGTGGCCGCCTCTGCACTGAAATAACTTCTAATCTATTAGTCTTGCAGAATGACAAAATTAAAATCATAATTCTCCATTTTCAAGTGCATCAATTAACTACTGTTGCTGCTGTTTTGTCAACTAAGGTTTACCCAGTGTGCTTTAACTGTGTCCCTGTAAATATTTACCAGGTGTACACTTAGCATTTGCTTTTACAAATATTGGTTTTGTCACTCTGAAGTCAAACTCTTCATTTGGCAGGGCAGTTCGCTGCATTGTGCTTTATGCTGTGTGTGTTCTGCTGGCAGGGGGTCGGTGGAAAGGCCTCCCTTTGTACGTGGGGCAGCAATACAGTGATTTAAACCTGCTGTTGCAGACCACATGACTACTTTTACTGTTCACTGGGACTATGTGGTTGCACTGAGACCTGCACTTAAACATAACCAACATATACACACCCACCTAAGTATGATATTACTGAAAACACACCTTTGATCCTCTTGTCTCCTTATAGCTCCAGATGAAAGCTAGTCAGAGCAAATAACTGCAAGGGTTTGTTTCAGCCTACTTGTAGCTTTACATGGGTGGAGTTGGCTTTTTGGGGACAGAAGACATCCCACACAACTTCCCAGCCGGTGTTTCATGTTTGGGTTTTTATTATTATTTATTTATATCACACAAAATCTTAGTTGCTTTTTTTAAGTCCTGCACAAACCAGTTGAGAATTATGATAATCTAGTATTTTGTTACATCACTTTGAAACTAACGTGATATCTGAAGGGTGAGTAAAGTGTGTGTCCAATGGTGACCCTTAAAGCTGCTGTCCGGAGTTTGAATCACAGCGTCTCCCAGAACACTGGTGATCCCACCCTCCCTCCCTCTGATTTCGCCCCTTTATTTGTGCACGCGCGCAGTACATGAGAGACGTGCCCGGAGTGCTGCAGCATCTTGCCTGTTTTGCTGTTTTCTCCTCTTCTACATTTAGTACATTTAGTAAATAATAAAGGAATTACGTTAGAATGCTGTATTGTGTCTAACTTGTCCTAATACCAAAATAACATGAATCTGCTAGGACGAACGAGTAAAGTTTCAATATGTGATTACACTCGTGTATCCCTCTCGATGACGTTGTTTATCAAACTTAGTGCATTTACGCGTGTATATGTGTTACATTGTTTATTCATTTCTATCTAGAGTTCAGAATTGCATGACTCCTCTGACGAAGAGTATGTCCCAGACGCCCCAACATCTTCCTCCAGAGGTCGGGCATCTAAATGAAGCCGTCAGGCAGGCTATGGAGGCCATGGTCGGGGAGCGAGGCGAGCACCCCGACCACGGCATCTAAACGAAGCCGTCAGCCGGGCTATGGAGGCCGTGGTCGGGGAGCGACGCGAGCACCCCGAGCCAAAAAACGTCCTGCAGTCTCTTGGCCTGACAAGCCGTGGGATTGGTAACTTTTCTGGAAGTTGCTGATCCCTGATGCTCTCTCCTCCACAAGCAAAACAAGTGTGCGCGCGGTTGCGTAGTGCGCCCACCTCTGCATGGGCTTGCTTGCTGTGCGCGTAACCATTGATTGACAGCATGACAAAGCTGAAGCTCGAACTTGATTGGTTGGCAGCAACCGGCGCTTTTTGGAATAACATGGGGGTCTATGAGAGGAAGGCGGAGCTCAGGAATAAATTTTCATATCGCGTTATACTAACTTTATATTATAGTATCGAACTAGACTAACACATTTAAGCTTTGTTAAAAAATGATACATAGATTGAAAACAAACGGAAACTCCGGACAGCAGCTTTAAGTCCTGATACAACAGTGAGTTTCTGATGCAGCTGCCAGCAGTCTTATGATAGAGAGCTAAACAAAGAGAACCAGTGTGACGTGAACCAAACACACACACACACTTGTTTTCTGCTTCACCATGCACACACAGCACAGTTACTACATGAGTATACACAGACATGCTTGATAGGCAAGGCGGTACTTGGAAATACACCATATACACAGCAACGGTATTATGCTAGTCTTATTATATAGTAAGCCGTACTTCGCCAGGGGAGATGGAGGAGTTTTTCATAAGCAAATGTTTAATTTGACATGAAATAAAGTCAAGCAAACAAACAAGCTCTCTGATATTTTCACAACAGATTTCAACAGTTAAACAGGCTATTTATTCTTCACAAAAAAGAAAATGACATTCACTGAGGCTAGCAGGAGCCAGAGCATATCAACTAACAAAAAAAAAATAGTTACCTGATGCTAAAAATAGTGCTCCTATAACCAGAGCAATCCACACAGACGCTGCACTTTGAATTAGTGGGTCCATACCTGGGGTTATGGAACGGCCACATGATGTGAAATACTGGACAGTTTTACTTCTCCAGGCCTCTAAGATCCATCAAATTGTCCAGCCTGAGAGCCAAAATGTTCTCTCATAACTCATATTGGTCATAACCAGTGATGTAGGGTAACAAATAGGCATTGTTTTAATGGGGTTATAAGGCAAAAACATATGGAGCCACGGCCATAGATCTGTGTGTAAAGGCACACATGAAGTATCCATGTACACTACAGCTACATGGCTGACACCGCCCGTCAACTTTTGTTCAGCATTCTACAGCTGATTGGTGGTGCAGACTAAAACAATCGATATGATAGTGATCTAGCAACTCTGAACACAATGAAATTGGAAAATGCAGAGGAGCAGAAAATCATTTAACGTAACAAGTCTTTCCGGGAAATTTCATAAATGTTTTAGAGCTCCAAGTGCATAATACTGAGGCTACATCCTGTCTAAATTACAAGCCAGAGACAACTAGAGTAAGAGCTCTTAGTCTCCGATTGATACCAAATCAACACAAACCATCAGAACACAAAGCAGACCAAAACAAGGTCAATGCGCACTGTGGAACCAAGTGAAATGGTTTCCAAACACTAGGCGGTACTACAAAGGTGGGTCAAATCAAGATAAAAATAGTCCTCTAAAATGAAGAGAAACCTAAAGCTACTAGATATACGCTATTTAGCTCATCAATGTGGAGCAGACTGTCTAGTGGCAGTTTTTCTTCTTAGCTCCCTACAAGTGTGAGGACTTGAATTGCTGCCTCCAATAAAAATAGATTACCTCTGGCCATGTCTACTTGTTATTAAAAATTATTGCCGCAACATGAAGCAGCTCATTTGCTATAATTTATATATTCTTTACACAAGGCTATTGTGGGAATGTGAGACAATAGAACTAGATACGTTCAAATCGCCTGTCTATTTTTTCAATTATTTCATTAACGGCTTGGTTAATAATATACCATACAAAGTAACAAATCATTATTAGAATTTTCCAAACTCCAACTTGGCATATTCAGACTGCCTGTTTTGTCCAATGTACAAATGGGTCACTCCGTGTGGTTTCACCAGATGGTGGTTGCTGCACCATTTTCAAATTAGTCCTAAATTTGTATGCCATTAGATAGTCACAAAAGTACTTTCTATGCAAAATTGTAGGCCTGTAGCTCAAATAGTTTCTGAGTTGTGGGGGTCTGAAATTTTCAGAATTTGGGCTATGAAAAGCCTCGCCAGCGTTTTTTGCATCTTTTAGTGGTTATTTCTCAGCCTCTAAACATACCAGAGAGCTGTGAGTTGGTAAACAAGGCCTCTGCATGTACCTAGTGCCCCACAAACATCCCCAGGTGTTTCCCTACACTCTGCAGGCCGTGGGGGCTTGTTAAAAATGCTAAAAATTTAAGAGACACCTACTCACGAGTGGAGTTTGGGACCTTTAAAGTACTAGAAATACTGCACAGAAGTGTTCTAACACCCCTGGCTTCCATTCTACACAAACCTGTGTGATAACTTAGCAAACTAGAGCTTTCTAGGTACCTCAGTTTGGAAAATATGAGCTCCCAAAGTTGGACGAGATTTTAAATTGGCTATTTTGGGGGGCAAAAATCTCAGTGTGGGACACGTACCAGAGACCCCAAATTTTTCTACAAGACAGTTCTATCTGTCATCTATCACTGTACAAAAAAGCAGCAGGGTTATATTTGTAGTTACTGAGATATTCTTACTCAAAATGGCATGGGTGATGTCAAAATTGTGTTTTGCTTTTCAGTACTTTAAATTGGGATACAAGTATTAGTAGTCATTTCAATGGTAGTATTATGTATGTTTTGTTCTTTTTGAAATGTTAGTTGTTAAAGGTGACTACCTTCAAAAAGTGTAATGACATGTTGACACCCATTTGCAACATGTCATTACACTTTTTGAAGGTAGTCACCTTTAACAACTAACATTTCAAAAAGAACAAAACATACATAATACTACCATTGGAATGACTACTAATACTTGTATCCCAATTTAAAGTACTGAAAAGCAAAACACAATTTTGACATCACCCATGCCATTTTGAGTAAGAATATCTCAGTAACTACAAATATAACCCTGCTGCTTTTTTGTACAGTGATAGATGACAGAACTGTCTTGTAGAAAAATTTGGGGTCTCTGGTACGTGTCCCACACTGAGATTTTTGCCCCCCAAAATAGCCAATTTAAAATCTCGTCCAACTTTGGGAGCTCATATTTTCCAAACTGAGGTACCTAGAAAGCTCTAGTTTGCTAAGTTATCACACAGGTTTGTGTAGAATGGAAGCCAGGGGTGTTAGAACACTTCTGTGCAGTATTTCTAGTACTTTTAAGGTCCCAAACTCCACTCGTGAGTAGGTGTCTCTTAATTTTTTAGCATTTTTAACAAGCCCCCACGGCCTGCAGAGTGTAGGGAAACACCTGGGGATGTTTGTGGGACACTAGGTACATGCAGAGGCCTTGTTTACCAACTCACAGCTCTCTGGTATGTTTAGAGGCTGAGAAATAATCACTAAAAGATGCAAAAAACGCTGGCGAGGCTTTTCATAGCCCAAATTCTGAAAATTTCAGACCCCCACAACTCAGAAACTATTTGAGCTACAGGCCTACAATTTTGCATAGAAAGTACTTTTGTGACTATCTAATGGCATACAAATTTAGGACTAATTTGAAGATGGTGCAGCAACACCCCCAAGGAATATCTGGTCATTTCACCTGGAATGACCCAAATATATTTTGAATTATATCATAGAAAAAAGGAAAAGAGCAAGTATTCACATATGAGAAGCTGCAAGCAGTATGTAAATTATGTAAATAAACTATACATTACTGATTATAGGGTTAGGGTTAATTATTTTTGCTATCAGTCTAGTGACATTTCTAGTAGTATTTCAGAATGTACGGTCAATAATGCTGAAGAAAATATAAACAGAGACATAAACTATTTAGGCACAACATTAATACCACTGACGGGTGAAGTGAATAATACAGAATATCGGGGGTGGGATTTATTAAGCAGCGAGCTGATGTGTTGGAAGCAGCAAAAGTGAGTATCCATAAGAATCTAAGCACATCTGGCAAGGGCCAAACTCTGATGGCTAGATGACTGAATTAGAGCATCTCCAAAAACAGCAGACCTTGTCGGGTGTTGCCACCAAATATGGTCCAGGGAACCAAAATCGGCGAACTGCCAAAATGGTAACACGACTGACCTGTATGGTCTGATCCCACAGAAGAGTCTGTAGCACAAACTACTGTCTAAGAACACATTGAGCATTGCTGCTTGGAGCACATGGAGCTTTGTAAGCACAGATCTATCCCATGCTAATCTCCCATCCACCTCTGAAAGCGCCTACAATGGGAACGTGAACTAGACCATGGAGCAGTGGAAGGTGGTCTGGCTTCATGATTCCATTTGGTTTTATGCTAGGAGGGCATCTGTGTTTACATCAGTTACTTGGGGAAGTGATGTAACAGAAAGCCCAATGGAAAGAAGGCCAGCTGGTGGTGACAGTGTGATGCTCTGGGCTAAGCTCTGTTGGGAGATCTTGGGTCCTGGTATTCATTTGGATGTTGCTTTGATATGAATCACTTACCTGAACATTTTTGCAGACCCTGTCACAATAGCTGTATTCCTTGGTTTCAGGATCATGCTTCCTGTCACACTGCAAAAACTGTTCAGGAATAGTTTGAGGAAGGTGGCAAATGCTTCAAAATGTTGACTTAGTCTCCAAACTGTCGAGATCTCAGTCCAGTTTTTGGGATGTGCTGAAAAAACAAGTCCAATCCACGGAGGCTCCACCTTTCAACTTATGCTGCTAATGTTTTAATGCCTGATACCAAAGCACACCTTCAAAGATCTGGGAAGATGCAGGTCTCAACTGATCAAAACTGTTTTCAGGGATGAGGGGAATATACACAATGATAAGCATGTGGCTGATCGTTGTAAGCCAACTTAAGCATGTACAAATGTTGTTTCTGCTTAGACACACTCCAGTAAACTCTCACACGGAAACAGACACAAACATATGTCTTTAAATGCTCTTTACACTCTTACGTGCTCACAGTGTAAGATGCTTACTGTGTCTATGGATAATTACCTCGTAATAGGTGTATTCAGCTGAGAGTATTGCAAGTGTTGTAGTGTCTGTACATGCTTATTTAGACAACAACATAAAAAATGTTTCAAACAAAGCCTTTTTTTGTTCTTTTTGACTTTTTTACACAGCACATACACACAGGCACATGCCTGTTTTGAAATTTGTGAGACAAAGAAAAAAGCAAGAAAAAGAAGGGGAATAAAACAGAAAGAGAGAGCAGCTACTCTGTCTTATGATCAATCATCTTAGCAATGACAGATCTCTACTATTCTTAGAAGCTATGTTTAGCTGCTCTGCCTGGCACACTGTCAAAGACTGACTTCATTATACATTAAAATCTCGAGAGAGTTGTACTTCCAGTAAAAATATGACGTACTGCTCAATAGCCATGTCTAGCAGAGCCAGAGTTGGTGCACAGAACTCAAGCAATGGATGTATTCATTGTATAACTACAAATCAATATCATCAAACAAGAAATTACAGCAAATTCCCTGGCTGGATGAAACTAAAACATATGAGACACATGTTCGAGAAATGAATGTGGTAACCTTCTGGTGTGGTGCTGTGCTTTGTGCACAGCTTGTTTGGCTATGGTACACACTAAATATAAAAATAATGCACGCTCCTGTTTTGCAGCCATTTATGGCTTCTGACACGAAGTAACACTGACAAGCACAGGTGCTTGAAACTTGAGGATAACAGCAGGTATGAGTGAGTGCAAATCTGTTTACAGATCACACTTTTGCTGTTGTTAAAGGTGCAAAACTTACACTAAGAAGCAATGGCACAGTCAAGTCCCAAAAGGTGGAGCTGCACGAGAAGACGGTAATTACAAATGCATAAATGAAGAAATGCAGAAAAGGAGGAAAAGGGGGGGGGAGTATCAAAAAATAGTTTAAAAAAACTATTTAAAAAGAAGAAGCAGGCAGTGTTTCATGAAATATCCATGGGCTAATCTCGAGTTAAAGGGTGGGTGCAAGTGTTTTTGTACAGTTAAAGTTTGGGTTCAAGACAAAAAAGCTATCAGCTACCCAGTGCATAAAATATTTATGAGATGACCTCATGCTTTGTGGCACTCAGAAGCACATGGACATGGGATGGGCATACACAATAAACAGCAAAAAAATAAAAAATAAATGTAACAATAAAATCAGAATTTAACATTTCACAGTTTAGGTATTCTTTTTTTTTTTTTTTTACTATTGTTTCTTTACAACTTAAATATAAAATGACACTCAGTTGTTGCAAGTGAAAGACTGGTAAATTACTACAGCAACTGCCATGTTTGTCAGTTTTGCCTATTGATGATGATTGATAGCTAACACACCACTTTTATCAGTCCCATTTGCAGTAACCATCATAATTATTTCAAGAGTAGTTAATGCCGGGTAAAGAGTTGAGCCACTGTTCAACACATTTACCAAATAATGAATGTTTTTTTGCCCCATCAGATTTTCAGAAAACGTGGTTCAACAAGGGGAAATCAACTTATGTTTACTTATTTACAAAAGAAGATCATTTGTTTACGGTATTACAGAAACAAAATGCAGCATTGACTTGATGGGAAGTAAATATGTTACAAATCATTTAAAAATGTTTAAAAAAAACGCTGCATGTCGCTGACATTAGCTGGGATTTTTTCTAAATTCAAACATCATTAAAAGACAACAAAGCAAGAAGCTAAGAAGCCAAACATACACTTAGATATGAAATGGACAAAGCTGAACCAAGTAATTAGCCTTAACCGCAGCTAACTGTATGCTTTCTGCAAATAAGATAATAAGAATATCTTCACCCTTCATAAATATCCTGAAAAGCATATACACAGCAGAAAACTGAGCCACACAAATCAGTTCCCTAAACTCAGACAGGGTACCCAGGAGTCAAAACAACACTGGCGAGCAATCAGGACAAAGAAAACCCAAACTCTAGCCAGACTACCTTCTTGATGACAGCCATAATACGTGCACTTCCAACACAAGACATACACGAAGGATCATGTTTATTTGCTTATTCTTACGTTGAGGAGAAAAAATATTCCACCTTGCATTTGACACAAGCTGTGACACAAGATAAGAAGCAGACTGCAGCTCCATCGGCAGGCTACTGGGATGGTTTGTTTACACCGAGCTAGCGAGCAGGCTAGTCCGCTAACAAGAGCTGCCACATCCGAAAGAAGCCACATAACTCTTTAACAGAGCCCGTGCTTATTTTGACAGCGTACCACATCGACCGAGCTGCCTTTAAATATGCCAGACACTGCCTCCACACGAGCAACAATGGCTCGTAAAGACAAAACAAAGCTGTGCTCTTCTCGCTGGCTAGCAGATTATGCTTCTCTCTGTTGTTTTGACAGCCAGAATTAGCTGGATAGCAAAGCTGCTAGCTGGCAGGTTACATTCAGAGCGGAGCTAACGTTACGCTGGGAAAGTGAAATGTAACAGCTTGAAACAAGACAGAACAACGGCAGTAACAGTCTACAGTCATATATATGAGTTGTATTATTCACCTGGTCCGGCTGCCTGAGGAGGAATCCGTACTCTGGGTAAATGTGAAGGACTTGACAGAGTTCTTTTCACCACTCCGCTGCTCTCCACTCTGAACGGTTACTGAGTGTCGCTGGACCAGACTGGACTCAACGTAGGGGGAGGAGCTTAGTGTGTGACGCGACTCGCATGAGCACCGGACGTCCAATCAGATCGCTCGACAAAAGACACGTTCCACTAAAATAAGCTACATTTTTGTAGTTTTTATTCACAGGCAAAATCTTTAACGTTAAAGTATAGAGATCTATAGAGATTGTTGTTGATGGGAAACAAATGTAGGCTATAGTTTGTTGGGCATTTTCTCAGATTTAAATTCGCTGTTCTTTTAAGCCTTTTTTCATTGAGAAACTTGTTTAGCAAGTAGCTGCCATCTGGAAACTGGGCAACTCTCAACAATGTTTAAACAGACAGGACATTTCAACCTAGAAACGTTACAAACAGGGTCAACCAGGGTAAGATGCCCCGGAAACCAGAAGCCCTCTCCACTGTAATTCCTCTTATGAACATTAGCCATAGCCATTGTTCATTTCAAAGTGTTTTTTTTTTGGATGATAGTGGCCTTGGTAACCTTTAAATAGCTTTTATTAAAAAAAATAATTAAAAAAAAGTCGTTTTGAGGTATGTTGATGTAAGATTTTGACAGATTTCATGTTTTTTTTAAAAAATTAAGGACATACTTGTGTAAATGAGTCATATGGAGCAGCTATGTGGCACTGAACCTGTTTCTAGGTGGTGTGACAGTCCAGCTCCACCTCCATTTTTGAAAAAAGGGAGCATGACACGATATAAATGACTTCATACAAACAATTACACCATCACCACTGCATTGGCTGCCCTCCCTACTTCTCTGGTTTGAGATACACCTTATCCATGAGTGTATCATTCCAGCATACACACTGAAACACACACCACATGCACCGCTCTGATTGCATGATTGTGCAAATGGATTTATTGTGATGCAAGGCTCGAGCTGCTGGGTGTGTTGCTAAACTCAGCACACTTCGACAGAGTTTTATTGGTCTGGTTAATCTGGTCCACAGTATCACCACTAAACACGCTCAACAACTTGTTCAACAGATATTCTGCTAGCTTTTTTTCCTCACAGATACAAGTTGGAATGGGTCTAAAGGTGGTAAAAGTATTTCCTCCGTTGCTGTGCTGATGCAGATAATCACAGCCTTTCACCTCTTTATTGCTGTGTGCTCTTGAGGCAATGTGCTAGTCTTATTGAAGTCTTATTTTCTTTGAATTAGTGAGTATCAGTTCAACTGTAGTCTCTTTAGTTCATTAAAACAAGAGTAGAGAAATCTAGTTGTATATAGGTTTATACGTATATTTTGGGAGAAAATTGGACACAAAACAGAAATATTTTTGGTTTTCCAATAGAATCTCAAATTCTTACAGAAATACAATGATTTGGGAAGATTTTTTACATTATTTTCACAGTATTGTTGACTGAGAAAGTCATTTTAAAGTTAGCAAGTTTAGTTTGAGTAGCATGGTTTAAATTATTGACTTCTTTCAGTGTAACTGACACGCGTTCAGAGATCTGTACCAAGGACTCCATGTACACAGGCACATAATGTGACTTTAACCTTGTCTGATACTGATAGTGAAGATCAACAGAATGTTTCTCCAAAGGCACCAAGCAAAGTGCTTTTAAAGAATAGATTATATGATTCCTTTAAAAAATATCTGTTTGACTGATTTGTTAAAGCAGATGCTACAGAATTTAAGCCTCCAATTCTAAAGTATTATCTATGAGGTTGTTTTCCTCTTAGATGCGTACGTGTTGATTTTGAGGAGTAGTTCATTCCAGTGTTCATGTGATGCAAACCCTCAACTACTCCTTTTTCGAGCAAATGATCTAATACGCTTTCAAACACGGGGAATAGCTGCTTATTAAAGGCAGGCCTTCAGCTCTGCAGACCTCCACTGAAGTTGCAGTGGTTGCAGCATACAATCAGTATGGTGCTGCTTTTTTGTTTGCATAACCTTGATTTCTGATTGCACCACATTGCTAATCCAGCATTTAAATGTTGTTCTCTGCTGCTCTACCCGTGTGTATGTAGAAGTGTGTGTGTAAGTTGTTCCTTGTGGCTGTTAGGATAATCTGTTCTTGCCGAACCAAATGGAGAAACACAGCAGACTCAGATGCTTTATAGCTTTGGGGATTATTACACTTTGGCTGCAGTTAGTTAAAGAAATGGTCAAGAATCAATCAGATTTGTTCAGTGTTTCTACAAACCGCGTGTGTACTAAAAGTGTGTGATATTAGGAAGCTATTAAATGTTGGAAGACCTCCACCTGGTTGTCAGTAACAACACAAAACACAAATACGCTATATCTGGTGTTTAAAGAACGCACAGTGCAGAAAGAGGGATTAAATTTCATATGCACTTATTTAAAATTCATTTTAATAGCCCACATCTTTTATAAACTGCACATCTTAAAATAAAACATTTAAAAAACACTAAGCTCTTCTCTAATTTATTATTAATCTACATAAAACTACAAGTTTATTTCCATCAGCTGGCAGAGTTATGTTTAAGTGTGTGTGTTTTTCTTTTTTTGCGGGGATTGTGCTTGTGTCGCTGTGATGCTGTTATCCACACAGGGTCAACAAGTCGCAACAGGTTTACCACACCTGAAATCAGATTTGTGTCTGTGTTTTGTGTGTTTCTTCTGAAACGATGGAAACCAACAGCAAGAATTCTTACAGTGGATGGCAACATTGTCCATTTAAAGCTCAAAAATAGGTGAGAAAAATATTAGATTTCTAATTCTTTGACTGTGAATGATAAAAGGAAAGGAAAGCTTTTTTAATATTTTAAGTGCCACCAATATAAATACTGTGGAAACTACGGCGTTGCAGCTAACCTCAGCTGCAAAAGGAGCCTTCAGATGTAGCACATATGGTCACTAACATCATGATCGAAAGCCTCACATACAGGATTTATCACACCCAACATGTGCATGCAGGGTGTGATAAAACATTGTGTGAACATTCTGAAAGGCACCACACCTCTGGATCTCACCACACCTCGTTCTCTCATTCGCAGGCCGGTGGGAAGTTTTAATTGCCGAGCGATTTTGCCTTCAGTTAAGCAGAGTTGTCACACTGAGAGGAACGTTATGAATTGTTAATTGTGTTAATTATGTGTAAGCTGGCAGGTTAATAATGCAATCCATTCCCATTAAATCCATCACGTCAACACACTGATGGAAAAGAGCATTATTGTTTACGTCCACATCACGTGGTGTCTTTACCTGCTGTGTGTAGTTGTGAGGAAACGTTTTCATGAAGCCTGGAGCAGCTCATTGCTCACATTGTGATTCAACTGTTTTAATTTTAATGCACATTTGACAGTCAATTCCCTTAAAGTGGTTCGATGCTTCATTAATCATATTTATTTGCAGGTATAAATTCTAAATATTTTCATTTTGCAGTTTGCATGTGCTATTTTTTTCTTTACATCATAGTTGGTCAACTTTGATTTACATTTTGTTTGATTACCAGCCACAGACTGCTTACTCTTGACAAAAAAGTAACTGAAGCATCAATAAGCTTTGGATATGGCCCTAAAATGTCTGTTTTTTGCTTTTTGAGTTGAATATTTGTATATTACTCTAGAACATTTGGATTTCAGGTGTTTCCCTTCTATTTTTTGTGTGGTAAAGTGTTCTGATGCTTCATTAATAATCTTTTTTTCCCGCAGGTATAAATTCTTAATGTCTTTTGCAGTTTGCACGTGCTATTTTTCTTTCTAAACACCACAGTAGGTCACCTTCGATGTACATTTTGTTTGATTACCAACCACAGACTGCATAAACTTGACAAAAAATAACTAAAGCCATCATTAAGCTTTGGATATGGATCGATAAAATGTTGTTTTTTTTTTGCTTTTAGTGTAAGATTTGTATACTCCTTGTGCAAGAGGTTTCAGGTGTTTCCCTTTCACATTGGCAATAACAGAAAGGGCCACTGTACATAACATGCAGCTTGTGCACTCAGTCAGCCGCCGGCTGCAGGTTGGTGGGGTCACAATAAGCAGAAGACATCAATTACGAAGAAAAAAATAGGATTGATGTGGGAATTGAACTTCCAACTCACAGTACATTTACCACGTCTCTAGGACTCTCCCAAGAAGATTAGATATTCTGGTTTACCGAGACTCAGGGATCCATTCTGCGCCGACCAAAGCTTGTAGAAAGCATATGGATGAATGAGCTTATGGATAAGTGGCTGAGCATTTGTGTTTGACTTGGTCTTTGAGCTTCTTGTGTGTCAGAAAACTGGAGGGAAAAAAAAGACACAAACGGAGCAGCCGACTCAGATACAGACTTTTGAGTGTGTGCAGAAAAAAAAGAGGCTGTGTCTTCTTCAATTCAGCTAATCCAGATCTGAGAATTTGCCTGTAGATGTCTCAACTACAACAGCTGCTGGCTAAGCAACATGTGCAAAATCCCATTGTACAGTGTGCTCCAGGCATTATGTTCAGCTTCAGTAAAACAGCCGTGTCTCAGCGAGACAGCATTGTGAAATACCCTTGTATCAAAAATGACTCTGTTTCTGACATTTAAACTATGAATGGCTTCTTTTAGGGAACAAATCGTACTGTGCAACCAATGATCTTTTGATTTTTGCCCGTTTAATGCTATTTCTGTCTATTCTGCTTTCCATCCTTGGCAGCTTTCCCCCCCGCTGGACACTGGAGGAGGAGACACCAGAGCTTCCAAGCCCTCCTCCAACATGTAGAGAGAACAGGTTGTAGAGGAAATGATCTCATTCTTCAATGTCAGAACAGCTCAGAGAAAAGAAGCCGAATGAGAGAAGATGTTAAGATAAATTGCACAAGCCATTCTTCCTCTAATGTAACTGCGAGGAGAGCAAAGGATGCCACTAAACTGGTTAGGCTACATCATTAGCCAGCTGGTGGTTGAACACTAAAAGGTCCTGCAGGACGTCAGAGTCATTAAGGCCTTACTTAAACACTGCGATGGTGTTTGTCAGCAGATGACACTTTTTGGACTTTAAAGACAGCAGCTGACAGATGTTTCTTCTTGGTCTGGAGATAAATTTAAGGGTGAAGACTGGAAGTAAATGTGAATGTTTTTGTGAGAGTCTTCCTCCTAGGTGGATTTTCCAATACATTGGCTTTAACCAGGAAGAAAAGCAAAAAGCTTCTCTCCATGTTTTTGTCCCAGGGAAAGTACAGAATGTACAAGACTAATTCAAGGCACAAAAACTGCAGATAGACTGACGTGAACATCCTCCCGACTCTTCCCTCTTCATGAACAGTGAATAAAAAAGCACAAGATAAAAAACATAGCTGTTAAAGAGAAGAAAAGGCCTCACAGAAGACAGTTTGTTGTTTGTTTGTGTTAGAGATTTCTGCAGCAGATGGCTGTCAGGTGAAAAGGATTAACAGGCCATCAAGTTACACTTTCACTGGGCTAATCTTCATTAAATACAGCACGGAGTGACATTCAAAGCATTCACAGCGAAAAAGAGCAAAATGAACACACCGATACCAGATTTTGGAGCAATAATCAGCAGCAGCCATTGGTGTATAGTGAAAAAAGAACATCTCTCACACAGTCTCCTGTCAGGTGATTACACAGAGACAGTGGTGTAGGCTCGTCATGCTGTTCTGGTCAGTGGTCTAATCCAATTACTCGTGAGCCGCTAAAAGGAATGGGATTGTTAGTTAGGTCACTGTACGGACCTGCAGCCATGACTGTGTGCTTGACATTCAGCACTAAAAGCCGTAAGAAGCTGTTGAGCAAAGCTGCTGGAGCATTTTATAGACAGAAGGACAAGATGAAGTCAACCTGCCGCTACTGTAAAGAAGACAGGGCAGGATCCAGCTTCAGTGATGTAAGAATACAGGCAGAAATGTGCACTTCTTTGAGGCAGGGCTGCACAATATTAGGAAAAACTGTCATTAAGTTACTTTTTTTCAGTGGCTTATACTGCAATATGAAAAACTAATGCAGTCATTTTCACCAAATTACTTAAAAATGAAAAGATTTAATCAATCTAGAAGGACTGGGTGATTTTGTAGGGCAGCACATCAGCATCAAAAATAAAAATTATTCTTAAAAATGTGAAAAAAAAACCATTTGGAAGCTTTCTCCCATGACATAACTCTGCCAAAGGAATCCATAAAAAGTTATTTTCTTTGGATGGCATTCAGATTTGCATCAGACAGAGTTTTGTGCTTCAGTTTTAAATAGTCAAATGAGTTAGTAGTGCCAACACTACAGATAGAGTAACTGTTGTTGATCAACATGATCTGTTCTGCAGTTGAAATGCTTCCATACAACTGATATTGCATTTCTTTTTGCAACTAAATCTTCATTTTCGTTGTTTTTTCCCCCTGTCCCTTGCTCATTTTGCTGTGCACGTGGAGCATGCAAGTAAAAAAAACACTTATTTAGACTAAGTCATTCCCTATTAGACAGACTTTTCTTGCAGATTAGTTGTGGTAAATATGTTTTTTTGCATTATACAGCAAATAAATTGTTGCATGATGAGTTTGGGTTAATTTGTTTGACTTTACATAGCAGTCCTGCGATGCCCAAACAATATACCAAGCACGGAGCAAAACAGGAGTCTGTGGGCAAAGCTGCTTGGCCATATGATGGGTTCAAAAGTCTGGAGGAGGTGCGAGGAAAATAAAACAGAAATCAGAGAAAATAATGAGCAAAAGCAGGAAGGAACAAACACAATTAATCACCAAATCCACTACGAATAAGTAACACCCCGAAGACCAAGAAGACGGTGCACAAGTTTACCAACATACATAATATTTTACTTTTTATGTGAGAAAACAATACATTCATATAAACACAAGGTGACATGAAAACATTCTAGTTATCCGCTCATGTCTTTAGGCTACTGTAATACTGACACGATCACGATGGATGCACACATAGTTGTTTATTTGGTGCCATTTGAGATGAATTTGAGTGTAAATGTGAAGATTAATTCCAGATTCAATGTGTTTTTCATTTGAGATTTTAAATCCTGCAAGAAAAATCGTTAAAAACAAGGGAAAAGGCACACGTTTGTCCCATTTTTAAGTAGTTTTAAGGAATTTAAACTTTTAAAAAAAACACACAATTGATCACATATGAAGAAAATATGAAACATTCAGAAGAGGTAATTGGCAACCATTCCTCCAGAATAAGTGAAGTTCAGTCTTTTTTCCTGTTTAGCATTTTCCAGGATCTCAGTTGTTTTTCACATACTTGTCCCTCTTTTATCAATGGCAGCAGTGTATTTCCATCTCTTGTACTGTATTACCTAATTCCTTTCCCCACATAGCCATTGCAATATCATTTTCCAAAACAGTTTCAATGACAAAGACGTGTCTGTAGTTGTCATGGTGGGACAGAGCGAAGAATCTTGGCCCCGATCAGACTGTATCAAAAAAAGAGCTCAAAACAGATTTTCAAAGACTAGTTTATCAAAAGAATACACAGTAATACTCATGTATAAAACATAGAAAACAGAGAATGAAAAACAATAATAAAATATAATTTCTTTTCCGATCTACTGTTGTTGTTTTTTCTTAAAGTAGTGCGTAATAAATTGCAGTCCTTTCTGATTTTCATCCCACAACATGTTCGGTTGTCTTGTTTGTCATCGGCTATCATTCGGATTAGTCAGCCAGTACAAAATTACGAAACAAGAGAATTACAAAACGGCGGCAAAAATCGACACTGCAGGCCTGCTAACAAGTTGCGTAACACGATGAGATGAAGATGTCCACCGGTGTCTCTCGGTGCGGCTTCATTAAGGCAGATACACCACATTAATCTCGCTAATGGAGGTTTCGTTCACTTCGCTGTCACATGAAGGTTACGGAGCCAAAGCCGCCGGTGTGAGCTGCTTGTTTAAACAGCCGAGGTGTCAAGATGGCTGCAACCGGCAAAAAGCCTCATTAACCTGCGCAGACACACTTGTCAGGTCGCTGGGAATCTGCTCCGGTAATACGAGTAAGAGCAGCGGCGACACCGAGATAAATGGGGGGGTCGCCGGTGTCCTTTATGGCCTCAAGGTGACGTGTGGATTTTTAAACAGAAATCTGCAGCTGTGTGTCAAAAAAGAACATGTTATTTTTACTTTCCAATTAATTATTTTGTTAAATTTACACCCCTAATAGAAGACACCACCTCTATTGTCTCACTTTTCTTCATTTCTTGTGTCGTATTAACAATATACGTGACAATTTTAGCACAACTCACGTAGCCAGAATCTCTCTCCAAAGGTCAAAAGTTCATTAAAACGCATGTGATGGCACCACTGAGGCTCCACACTCCAAAAGGACTGGGAGATTCCTAAATACAGAGTTTTTAATGGGTCCAAAACTGCTGTCTTGCTCAAGTCTCTTTAAATAACAATCAATGTTGCTTGTATGCTTATTTATTATTTAATTATATATTTCTTTCGTCGCTCGTTTCTTCATCTCGCACTAGCTTCATGTGTCCTCCCTTTGAAGGAGCCAGTTGTTCCTCCTGCGGGTCCGTTCATCCCTACGCGTCGTTCAGTTCTTTCTTCCTTCAGGATCGGGATCAGGATATCATACGTGAAAGCAGTGATGATTGAGGGCGGGAAAACGGAAGACAGAGTTGCCTTCTGTGCTCGAAAAGTGGCCGCAGATGTGTTTTTGAAAGCTTTTTTTTAAGTGAAAGATGAGGCGACGAGGAAAATGGACAGAAAATGAAATCTGTGCGTCTCATCCTGAACAAAACCCTGAAAAAAAGCCGCCTCAACCTCACCTCCTTCACCCTCTGTCATCAAATCCTCCCCTCTCCGCTGCTTTCATCCCTCTTCCGTCGTCCCGGCGTCCACCAGCGATGCTATTTGCACACGAACTGGTCCACGAGTGACGTGCAGCGTTTGCACTTGACATAGCAGCACCAGTGGAACTTGCAGTGGCAGCGCTCGTGCTTGTAGGTCTTGAACTGGTCGTATCCTCGGCCGCAGCACATCAGCTCGCAGCCGTCCATCCCCTCCGAGGTTTTGTTGCAGAGGCGGCCCTGAGTGCCCAGTGAGCCGGTGGTCTCGTTGCGGAGGCAGTAGTCCGGGCTGGGGTCGATGTAGACCATGTCCTCGTGGGTTGGAGTGTTGAAGCGCTTGTCTACCAGCTCCAGCTTTCCCTGGTTGGGCAAACAGAGAGTTAGTAGGTGCAACATCCATCCATTATCTGTACACCATTTAATCCTCATTAGGGTCACAGGGGGCTGGAGTCGATCCAAGCTGACTTAGGCAGGTGACGAAGGTCAGCAATCTATCACAGGGCTACATATAGAGACAAACAATCACACTCACATTCACACCTACAGACAATTTAGAATCACCAATTAACCTCAGCATGTTTTTGGACTGTGGGAGGAAGCCGGAGAACCTGGAGAAAACCCATGCAAGCACAGGGAGAACATGCAAACTCCATGCAGGAAAGTGGGCACATGAACTGGAGATCTTCTAGCTGCCACTGTGCAGCCCGTTGTAGCCCATGTGGAGTTATTTTTCTGCTGTGAGATGCATGAAATATATTCAGTACCTTGCGTCCAATCCTCATGGCTGCTGCGCTGTCATACTTCTCTTTCAGGGATTCCCCAACACGTCGGAAGTCGGCCAGCTGGAGCCAGCAGGTCTTCAGACTGCAGGAACCTGAGACTCCGTGACACTTACAGGCCACATTAGCAAGGTTGTAGACGGCCTGGTGGAGTGACAGAAACACACAGACATACATGTGTTCACTCACTGAGTTGGTACACGTCTCATTTCAAAAGAAAAACACACTTTCTCCACAATAAATTTCAACAATATACACTTATGAACTGAATGACTTGTCACTCTTCTCTTTATGTTGAGTTACATTGTTTAAGAATATATTCACAGATATTTTTACTTATTTGGAGATACAATAGCAACAGTCTTATCAAACTGTAAAAGAGCAGTAGTTCACCTCCAAGTCAGTTGTGCTTTTAGGCACAGATTGAAGCATTGTGTTCAAGGTTCAAGGTTACTTTATTTATACCCATGAGTAGATTTGTTTTACAGAAAAAATGATTGCATTTGGCATTCTGTCACAAAACACACACTGAACCTGACAGGCAGGTACTCGATCGAATGACAAGACAAAAAGGTGCTCAGTGTTCCTCCATTCACCAATATAGCAGCAAGGATAATTAAAAAGATAACATAAACTAATTAAGATGACGATAAATAAAAACAAAACAATAAAAAACCTCAGGGAAATAAAAGCAAACTCTGGGATAAAAACCTAAAATTTAAAAGTCACTATAATAAGTAGAGCTAAGAAATAAGACACATAAATAATATAAAATAAATATCATAAGGTGTCAGAATGTTAGATTTTTGTAGCATTTTTGGAAAATGAAATGATCCTATTAAAACAAAAATAATAAAAACAGAAAAACAACTATTCTGTTGCAAGCCAGCATTTTAAAACCCTCAAACTTGTAAAGTCAGCATGTAAATTACTATGTTTCCTTCCTGTAATTTTATTAGAAATTAGCTGTAACTAATACAACAGGGAAATCTGTAAAATAACTGTAAAAACTTCTTTTCCTCCAAGTAAGTTGTTTTTTTAGGCTCAGAAAAAAAAATATCTGTGCCAGAACCAGGCTGTAAAATGCTATATTTTGTAGCCTGTCTTGAATATAACAAAATAGGACTTAAATCAAATAGTATGTTAATAAGAACATTAAAGAAAAACAACCGTTTTATCACAAACCAACAGTTTAAATCCCTCAAACTTGTAAGTTGTGTTGTCGATTTGTATTTGCCGATCCACTGCTGCCATCTACTGGTTCATACTTGTAACTGCCCCTTCTGATTATTCAGCAAAGAGAAGATGTACTGAAGCAACTGTCTTCATCCTACATGCTTTACCGCTTGATTTATCGATAATTAAAGGTCATTTCTCACTAAACCCATTTCTTTAAGGTCACTGCTGTCATATTAAAACGAATCAAATGCAAAAGAGACACTAAATCCACATGTGACAGCTGTGTGCTGCTGTATTTCCAGTGGGAATCTCCTCCAAAATTATCTTTATACAACATTACATGGGTCATCTGTCATATTGTGTGCTGAAATAGATAAGCAAAAGTGAAAAAGAAAAGCAAAAAATCATGTATGGAGTTCTGGCACAGCTGTAAATACGACTCCACCAAAGTAAAACAAACAGCTGACTCAGAATAGAAGAGCTGCTGCTAACCAGTGGAAATATGACTGTAAATGGGCTTTCCCCAAGTACTTCCCACATAGAAAACTAAACATTTTAACTGAATTATGACTTATTCGTGTGAGAAGCTCAACATCTATGATGTAAAAGAGGCCGCACTATAAATGAAAATGACATGACTTCAGCATTTAAATAGCTTTAAATTGAGTAATTTTGAATGTGAACATCAGACAAATAACTCAAAACATCATGTAAACATAATTTCCTCTTTGAAGTGTGACAACATTTTATTGTTCTTTATTATGAGCAGATGGTGGTGCAGAGCCAAGCAGTGGCTTCACAATAAATTACTAACTAGACTGTAAAAAAAACTCTGCCTGCAAGAGTGCAACAAAAAACAAACAAACAAAAAAGAAAGTATCTCTACAACAATGACAATTTTAGTAGAGCGACCCTAATGAGGATAAAGCGGTGTATAGAGGATGGATGGATGGAAAGTGAAAGTGTAATATTGTAGTCACACTTTGTAAAGACACATTTTAATATTTGTTTAAAAAAGTTAAACAAAACAATCCGTGACAATCTGTAAAAAACATAAGACTTTTTACTATTTTTCAAACGCTAATATAGATATTTTCTTCTTTAAAATAATGACAAACATCTATAAAATAATGATATTTTTGCTGATTTAAATAAAACATAAATAGTGCAATTTTACTGTCAAACGTGTAAAAGAACAAACTATCATTAATAAAAATACTGATTTTGGATGTGGAAGTTTCTACCATTAACATGATAATATTTTTTTCTGTGACTTCACTACCTGTCTTAAGGAGAAAGGAGGAAAATCTGTTACAATGTAGTTTCTACAGTGCAGTTTGCTGTCTTCCCTTCTCAATATTACACTCATAAATACACTACTGTTCAAAAGTTTGATGTCACATAGAAATTCATTGTTTCCAATGAAGATAACATTAAATGAATCAGAAATCCAGTCATGCCGTGCCACTATCTGGCAATGATGCAGACATCTTTAACAAATTCATGGATCCAGACAATAAGCCACATCACTGCCAAAATGTAATCACTTGGTCATTGTGTCATTTCGGACCTCCCCTGAAAATTTCATCCAAATCTGTCAGTCTGTTTTTGAGTAATGTGACTGACAGACAGACAGACAGACAGACAGACACCGATCCTCACATAACACTGCCGCATTCCTTGGTGGAGCAATAAACAAATTCTATAAAACTCCTTCTCTGAAACACAAACACTCATGAATTATGTGGTGTTCTGTCACTATTCATGCATCCTGTTGCCTCTGAAACACTTTACCTGCTGAAACAATCCCTCCTGATTCCTCATTTTCCCCCGACTCGCGCTCACACAAATGAAACCCATCACTCTGTCTCCCCTCGCTGCCTGATCTCAATTACCTTCTCACCTCTGTTAACCCCCACATCCCCCACCCCGGCTGCCCCTCCTCTACTTTACTACCCAGCAGGCATCGCACTCGGCACCCTCCAATCCTGAGATTCGACCCCCGTGACCCTCGGACTGATGGGGACAATGACATTTTGTAGAAGAGGAAAAGCTTCTTCTGTGACTATTTTGGATATTTTCTCATTAAAACATGCAAAATAGCACAAATGAAAAGACTTCTTTCTAACATTGTAAAACATTAATGGAAGGAAATCATCATATTTCAGGATTTCTTGCTGTTTTACGAGCTAAGATCCCCGACTGTGGGCTTTATGAGAAGTTTACTATCATCAGGAAATTGGAGATGCAACATGATAAATGGTGGCTCTCATAACAAGGATATTAATGTTATTCTGCACTAATCATTCTTTTCAATATTCTACCGCTCTTTCTGTGTTACAACCAGCACTTCTAGCCTCGTTCTTTGCATAAATGGTGCTATAGAAACGCTTCTTGAGCTGCCAAATCAAAATCTTGCATGTGTGTGTCCTGTGTCACACTGAGCTCTTTGGAGGGTCGAGCCTGCTGGGTGCAGCGACTCTGGACCTGATGAACACACGGTCAGTCATCCGTGGTGGAGACACGGTCGCTGTGTCAGAAACAATAGGTTATGCTCAGACAGGGTTAGAGGGTGAGGAGCCGAGTGTGTGTGTGTGTGTGTGTGTGTGTGTGTGTGTGTGTGTGTGTGTGTGTCTTTAGAGAGTCGAGAACAGAATAAGATAGAAATGGAGAACATAGCCCACCCGTTGTGACAGGATAGAGGGTGTATGAGGAGTAAAGACGGCGGAAAAGTCCCTTTTTTTCTGCTTCTTCTTGGAAATGAACGACGCATTTACTAAATTTAGTTTTTGACGTTTGCTTTGATTCTGTGCAAATGGATCGAATGCATTTCTTTTTGCGTCTTCTCCCACTCACAGCAAGTTGCTTCACTGTCGGCACGTTCAGGTTGAATGTTATTTGAGATCTATTCTAACAAAATAAATCATGTTTAAAATCATATTTCTTCTAGTGCTGCACAATATGTGGGTCGTTCCAGAACTGGAGGACATTTTACCCATCAGATTTCAAATAATCCATGTACAGAATACGAAAACATGCAGTTGCTGTATAAATTTACTTGTCCTAAGACCAAATATAAAAAAAGTACAAGAAAAGAACGTTTGAAAATGTTTTTAAAATACCAAATAAGTCTGGAGTTCCCCCTAAAATGGTATTTTTCTCTTGTCCCACCCCTCTGATGACCAAAATGAATCTCAAATAAAACAGTTAAAATGAAATTTACATCTCCTTTTTTGGTATTATTTTGTCACTAATGTCTTTTGTAATTGTGGGAACATTTTTTTTAATCAACATAATATTTGAAATAATAATTATTATGCATGGAACATGTGTCCTACAACAACCCTAACACTATAACCTTTTTAGCTGGTAGAAGAAGAAAACAGTGAATCATCAAACAGTTTTCCTAAAGAAAGCTATGTCCTCTGTTATATTTGTCATATTTTCATAACATTGTCTGCCTTGATTGAACATCTCACTCTACTTCATATTATCAGGATAAAACTAATTATTTTTACTGTTTTCCATCAGTCAGTTTGTCCTCTTGGTCAGCAGTAACAGCTAGCTAAATATTTAGCTTCTACTATTGAGAGAAAGCTAACATTAGCATGGATTAGCAACCCTGTTACTGTGATTAGAGTAGGGTTAGCAAGCAACAAATAAAACATGGAAAAAATGGTACCATTAATGTTTAAACTGAGAAAATCAAGCATTTGATAATTTATTACCCATTACTGATGAATATGGAGCAGAAAATTATAAAAGAGAAAGTTTATTTTTCAAAATTTTTGAACCCAAATGTCCTCCAATTCTGAAATGAACTTATAATTCCAGCCACGGCATTGTAATGTGTGCAACTGTCCTGACTTTTGTAAAAACTAACTTAAACACATTGCACTACAACTTTTTTGCTGCTAAATACAAAAAACCATACAAGAAAACTCACATGGGTTCTCATTTACCATGGCTTGTCTATAAGAGAAGTCTGTCTGATACACAAAATTCACTCAATTTAATATATTTTTTGATTTAATTGTAATACACAGAGTTTGTGGCGTCTAAACGTGCACAGCAAAATGAGTGAAAAACAGGAGAGAAACACTGAAAATCAATATTTCGGTTTCAAAAATTGGCACTTTGTCAGCAGGGTCTTGTAATTATCACCACACATGAGGGAACACAACTAATTTGATCATTTAAATCTGCACAACAAACGAGTGCAAAGCCAGATCTTAATGCCATCAGTAGCAAAACACTTGTGTGACACGACAGGAGAAACTACCTTTATAAGAGGATTTTTTGGTTTTTGATGCAGATGAGCTCCCCCTTAAAAGTCAAATCCATCAGTTTAGACTGAAAATTGCTGTCGGAAAGAAAAAATCAGCGTCAAATTTTTCCAGTAACGTTTTTTAGGCTCTTGAGCATCATTAAAAATGCGTGAAACATGTCTATATATTGACTCTATCTACTTGTGCACACTATTATTTGAGGCTTTTCTTTGTACACTTACGTTGCATGATATATTAAAACCTAAATTGCGATTCTGCAGACAAGCGTTAGGGTTAGTTGTGCACATTCAAGAGGCATTAGTCACATTTGGTGCCTTTGGAAACATACAGAATCCTAATCAGTGCAGAAAGTGATGATATTTCATCAATTTTAAGTGCGCTTTAAGTGCCACATTCCAGTGAACATGCTGTTTTTTTGGGTTGTTATTTTATTTCTGAAACCGACACTGTTCAGGCGAGTCGCTGTTGCAACAAGCGAGCGACGGCTTGACAGATTGGCTGAAAATGATCTTGTATGTTCAGAGCAGAGGCAGCCTGTTATTGTCTTCAGACTGGGAATGAACATCGAGCTGTTTTGGTGTCTGTGAAACGAGCGCTGCCTCATTTGATTCGTGTGTGTGTGTGTGTGTGTGTGTGTGTGTGTGTGTGTGTGTGTGTGTGTGTGTGTGTGTGTGTGTGTGTGTGTGTGTGTTGTGTAGTGTCTTTTAGAGTCGGGGGAGTGTGACGGAGGTCCATCCTTCACCCTGTGTCTCTGTCTCCAGACGCTTGTACACGGACGACCACGTTGTCCGCCGTTCACACAAATCAAATGAAGCTGAGCGCTAACACACACACACACACACACACACACACACACACACACACACACACACACACACACACACACACACACACACACACACACAAACACACACACCCAGCGGCACGCCCCTGTCACCTCTACAAAAGCCCTGCAGTTTGCCTTGTTCAACCAAGCAAGACAAATCCCGCTTAGGACAAACCAGCGTGTCCATGAAAGAAAGAGGGAGAAAGGTGGAGGGAGACGGTAAAAAAAAGAGGGGAGAAACTGTCTTCCTCTCTCCTGCTCTCCCCCCTTTTCATCTCTCTGCTCCTCTCTTCCGTTCCGATGGACAGGCAACAATGAAAGCTGAGGATCAAACGGGCCACAGGAGGAAAAGTCATTCAAAATCGGTGTGTATGCTAGCGAGCTCTGTGTGTGTGTGTGTGTGTGTGTGTGTGTGTGTGTGTGTGTGTGTGTGTGTGTGTGTGTGTGTGTGTGTGTGTGTGTGTTCATACGAAGCAGCAGCAGTAGATCTTTCACTCATACACGCCTCTACGGCCCCAATGGGACCCTCAGCAGAAACACAACCTCTCCAGACCCTCACCTCTGACCTCTGACACACACATTGGCACAAAACTAGGCTAACTGTCTCTCACACAAATCAAACCGAGCTGCACACACATGTAGCGACTCTGTGTTGAAACCAGCTTAAACAAAGTGTTTCTAACTCTATCCAAAGTGTACCAGAATGAGCTTTAGCGAGGAAAGTGTGTGAGTGTGTGTGCATATCGAAAGTGAGAGGAGTCTTTTAGTGTTTCTTACAACCTGAGAGCTTTCACAAACAATTTTACCTCCTGATCATAATTAACAGCAAGCAGAGTGGGACTGAAAACAACAAAAAAAAGAGAAAATCTGGCAGCAAGTAAGAAAGAAAAATATGTTGAAAATGTTGTAAACAGGAAAAATGGGGAAAAAACAATGGGAAATACTTGCAGAAGACTAATATTTTAGCAAAACGGTGTAATTGTTTGGTCACACAATGGAAAAAAACTTAATTCTTTGAAAAAATAGAAATGCTTTGTTTTTTCCTGCAATTTTATGTGATATTATCTGTATTTTTAAAATTGCAAAAATTTGTAAAATAAAAAATAAAGAAAAATACCCATTTTATAATTCTAAACATACATTTTTTTTCAAGTAACATCAACTAACTGTAACATAAGAAAATTTTGCTGGTTTAAACACTGCAAAAATAGTGCAGTTTTATTGTCTAACATTGTAAAGGTCAGTGGAAAATAAAAATACTGATTTTTTTATTTGGATATTTACAGTTTAAACTAAGGGAATCTGGCAGCAAGTGTGCCAGAAAAATATGTTGAAAATGTTGCAATACTGTAATGTTTAAAAAATTTTAAAAATGAGAAAAAAACAACAGGATATACATGCACAGTAATAATTGAGCATAGTTAAATACAGTAAAACTGCATAATTTCATGGTCATACAATGTGAAAAAAAATATTATTTGGAAAAAAATAAATGCTGTATTTTTCCTGCAGTTTTCTGTGATATTTTCTGTATTTTTTTAAATTGTAAAAAATCTGTAAAAAAAAAAATGTCATTTTATAATTCCAAATATACATATTTTTTTTCTTTAAATTAACTTCAACTATCTGTGATATAAGAATAATTTCCAGATTTAAATACTGTAAAAATAGAGCGGTTGTACAGTCAAACACTGTAGAAGTAGGTGAAAATAGAAATACAGATTTTTGATTTGGACATTTAAAGTTTTAACCTTTGTTTTTACGGTTATCACATAGGGTAATACTTTCTTCTGTGCTTTTACTAGACGTAATCTCTACCGGACAAAACCTGTAAAATAACACTTAAAAAGCAATTTATATTTTAATCCTTAACATACATAATTTTTCTTTCAAATACCAGCAACTATCTGTTCATTGTTTTAAAAAAGCATAGTCAAAAACATTCATTTTTTTTACAGTGCATAAGACACATTAAATCACACCATACCACCTTTCAGTCTATCTTTTTTTGTTTTCTGGAACAATTTCTCCAAGTTTCATTGCAAAATCTCACCATACAGTAAATAAATGTTCTTATCCGCTGGGTGGTTGAATTTATCCATGTGTTTTTATGTGCATGTGTGGTTGTGTGTTACTGTGGAGGAATGTGTGTTGACCTGGTGACCCAGCCAGACTCCAAGGGCGTTAGCAGTTATACCATTTGGACCCTCCCAATAAATAACCCACTCAACCCATGCAAACACTGCCGGGTCAGGCGATCAGGGGCCACTTCAGCTCACTCACATTCCTAACAGGCATACAGACATAGAGCGGGGTCAAGAAGAAGAGACATTTCCTTCACTGAACGTCAGAATATGTCACACTGATGATTGTTTTTGCTCAGATAAAAACATGAAAGTGTGCGTACCTGTCTCCCTGCTTCATTATTATGCAGGTTCATCAGCGTCCGGGCGTGTTCAGGTGAACCTCGGGGGTAATTCTTCTCCCTCTCCCTGGCGTCTACGAACTCTCTGGCGAATCTGTAGCCGTAGTGCACGTTGTCGCCGCAGCCGCCCCACAGCCAATCACGCGGCAGGTCTCGGGGTCGGGCGGCTCGGCTGCAGCCACAAGTAGAGAGTTCACCTTCACGGCACGCCCGGCTGATGGCATTGACCACACCGGCTGCACTGATGGCGTAGGTGAAGGCCGTTTCCCTGGAGCCTGATGGAGAAAAGACATCACAATGTAAAGGATATGTTTAAGCAGGAGGGTCAAATATGCGGCCAACACCGGCCTTTCAGAGTGTCCAATCAGGTGACGACTTGGTAAAGTGTAAAAACTACAGAGGAGACATTAACTGCAAGTTATAAATTTGAAAAACTCTAAATTTAAAATAATTTCGAGATCCTGACAAATTGTTTTGATCATAAAGTAAAATACTAGATTACGTCTTGTTTTCTAATTTTGTGTCATTTTTGTAATATTTTGTCGTTTTTTTGTCTTGTTTTGTTTGACTTTTGTTGTTTGCCATGTTTTTGTTTTTCCTTTTTGACTCGCTTGTATTTTTGTCCCACTGTTGTCATTTCGTGTTTTGCTTTGTTCATTGTTTTTTTGTCTCGTTTTTATAGTTTGTCCATTTTTTTGTCGCTTCGTAACTTTTTTTGTCAAGTTTTCTGACTCTTTTTGTTGTTTCATGTTGTTTGTCTCATTTTTTGTCATTTTGTTTCTCACCTCTGTCGTTTTGCGCCTAATTTTTGTAATAGTTTGTCTTGTTTTTGTAGTTTTTTTGTCTTTTTTTAAAAAAAAAAGTAAAATACTAGACCGTTCCGTTCCAGATACCTATGACTAAATGGTTTGTGTCTTTGTAGATCCTCTATGATATGTAAATTTTATTGTGTAAATGATAAACTGAGGCATAACATTGTTGCCATTGAATTTATCTTGCTTAACAAATTTCAGGTTTTTCATAATGTTTTGTAAAAATATAATTCCTTAAATGTGGACATTTTCAGAATGCCCTTTTTGCAAAAAAACAAAGCAAAAATTTGGAGTTGTGGTTCTGATTTTACTGTTTCAGTCCACTTGACATCAAACTGGGCTGAATATGGCCCCTGAACTAAAATGAGTTTGACACCAGTACCTTAAAATTCACGTATATTTTACATTTTCACATGTTTTTTCAGGTTCTTGGTGAGTGTTTGTGCATTCACTGACAGGAAACACTGGTAGCTGCCCGGTTAAACCCCCCTTGTTCACAGCCTACAGCCCCACACCCACCTTCACCTAACAAAAGACAATAGATGTGATTTGAGGCTCTTAGTCGATACCTGGTTAAACTCAACAACTTTAAATACCAGCTCAGTGATCCATAACACAAGCGCAGCATTTAATGACGTAAACAGATCAGTTTCCTCGTGTTTCTGGCCTCTGGCTGCATCTGTCCTGTTTAGTCAACCTTAAAGAGTCACTTCACCCAGATTACAAAGTAGATTTTGTCACTTCAGTTTAGTGACATGCAGCATTCAGATGTCTCAGTTTAATGTGTCACAGTTTTGTGATACAAGTTGGAGAGACCAAAAGGAACACACTTCCAGGAAAATGTATGTCAGACATGGACAATAAACCAAAACACATGTGACCCAGAAATGAATGAGTCGATGTGATTTGGGTGAATTGACCTTTTAAAGTGATTGCATTAAGGATAAAGAGGAGAGACGGTGAGCTACTCTGTGAAAATGCATGGATTTAATTGCACTTTTGAGCAATTTACTGGTATTTTCCAGATTTTCCCCATTTTTGGTTTAATTACAGACAGTAACTAGTAAAATCACAAAAAAAATCTTAATTTGCATGTTGACCCGAAAGCAAACAAAATGATAAATAATGTAAACGTCAATAATCCATACTTTTAAAAATGGAAATTCTTTAACCATGTTTGACCATAAAATTATAGTTTCACTGCATTAAAATGAGAGAAAATATCATTATTTTCCAGATATTGGTGATCATCATTGGTCTTTTCTTCCTGTTGCATTCTGCTATTGTTAGGTCCTTTTGTCTTCGTATAAGTATAGATAGACATATTGGTGTTATTTAATATTAATCATGTTCACTATTTTTATTATTGTTGTTTATGAATGGTAGTATTTTGAAGAAGCAGGAAGAACAGATTTTTAATCATTTGTGTAAAGGGAAGGGTTAAAGTTTCAACTTCTTCCCACCCCTTTTTGAACAAGTTCTTCATTGTCTTTTGTTGGTTTTTCTCTTTTATTTTTTGGTTGAAAAGTTCAAAATGAACTTAATAGAATGTAATTTCTAAAAAGAAGCAAATGGAAGAAAAACTACGCTTATTAAAGACCGAAAAGTAGTTGTATAAATGTATTTTTAAACTGGTATTTTAAAGATCCTCCTTCCTATTTTGTTAAATTACAAATAATAACAAAAAAATGTTTTTTTCATGTTGACTGTGAAAAAAGGCCCAATCTATAAAATCCACATGAAAAATCACCATCAAAAAAGAAGAATTTCTTTTTTCACAGTGTGTGATCATAAAATGACACTATTTAACTACATTTAAATCAGCTAAAAACTAGTATTTTACAGATATTTGTCATTATTTTCTTAAAGCACAGTGCAGGTAAATGATAAGGTGTCAAGAACATATCTAATACATAAATAGGATGCTACCGGCTTCAATGCCTTTAGCTTCTAATAAACAACAGAAACGTGTCTGCTGCTTCTCTTTGTAGTTTCCTGGATGCATAACACTCATTGTTTTCTATTGCCTCTGTTGACTAACAGCTCTTCAGTGTGGAATACACGACATGCTGCACGTCCTATTCTCTGCATTAATACACAAACCACTTGAACACACACAAAGAAGCAACAAGGAGAAAGATGACGGCCTGACAGGTAGGAGGCTAAGTGCTCTGAAACTGCATCATTTACATGTAAATAACAAAGAGCTCTGTGGCTTTTCCTGGTTGAGGTTGAATTATCAGTTATTATTTCAATGATTTAAGGGGTAAAAGTTGATCTTGTTGTTGCTGAATAGCCTGTAGAATAACCCTCAAACACTGCTTTTTCCATATGGAAAAACAAAGAGAGTTCAACAAAGTTTTGAGTTGACGTTTGCAATGTTCTTCTATTTCACACCAGAATTTTCAACTTTCCTGCAAATATATCACCTTTAAATATCGTTTTTTAGTCTCCTTCATGACCAGTGTTGGAGTCAACCCTGAACAAAACCAGATCAGTCAACCTCTACATTAAAAAAAATATTATAAAGGCTGTCCTTTTATTAATTTAAACAAGGTTCTACACAAAATCAGTTGGGTGGAGTTTGTTAGACATACAGACATGCATTTTTATGTAAATACAGCATCTGTGGTGACAAACTACACTACCATTCAAAAGTTTGAGGTCACTTAGAAATGTCCTTATTTTTAAAGAAAAGCATTTTTTTCAATAAATATTAAATGAATCAGAATTCCAGTCTAGACATTTTTAATGTCGTAAATGACTATTCTAGCTGGAAGTGACTGATTTTTAATGGAATATCTCTATAGGGGTACAGAGGAACATTTCCAGCAACCATCACTCCTGTGTTCTAATGCTAGTTGTTTTTTAAATTCTTATTTTATTAACTTATTTATGTTGCATGTTTAAAGGGAAGAAAATCATTCAGAATTTCATTGCGCATGGTGCAAAGCGACAATGAACTTTCAGAATGCACTTTTTTCCACTAAAACAAAGGGGGAAGACTTAGAGTTGTGGTTCTTCTACTGGTCACTTGAGATCAAACTGGGCTGAATGTGGCCCCTGAATAAGATCAGAGTTTGAGGCCCCTGCTCTACAGCATTCCTCTGAGCTGGAATCAACAGCAGCCAGCCACACAGGCAGGTATAGATGCAGAAACTGATCCATTCATCGAGCTTCTAGTTTCTCTGTCAGGCTGCTGCTCAGCATAAAGAGCCAGACGAGCAGAGGACGGAGGTTTATGAGGCTGCACTTCAAATAGCAGGTCCGGATGTGTTGGCTCGGTGTCAGCTCATCAGCGCATTTCAAAAGAGGAGCCGCAGGACAATGGACCGACTAACACCTCCATATAACCGCGGAGGGAGACTGACTGTCAATAGAGAGACGCTGGAGCAGGACGGAGACAGAGAAGAGCAGCAAACACCTCGTCTGGCTGCCTGCAGCGGATTTGACACTTACTTGTTGATGAGACGTTTCCCACATCGCCCGCTGGGAATTAGACGCGCAACGCATCGATCCGGGGACCTGATCTCCCAGTAGATATTTAATACGATGCTGAACATAAATCACACGGGTTTATTTTAGTAGCTGCTTATCTGATCCTGTTTCTGTGTTGTTTTGTTTCCAGAAGTTACCGGTTCCACTGCGCTTGCGCAACGTGCCACGTGGTTCCTGAATCCTTTGGGGCTGCGCCTAAAGACACCTGGTATGGATCACGCAAAATGTATTGCAAATAATACAGGGGTACTTTGTTCACTGAAGGGGAGTCTGATCTGGTTTCTCATTATTCCGGTCTAAACATCAATAAACCAGATGTTTAATTTTAACCAGGGTGAAAGTTGAATCTGAACTATGATTGAAGTTTTATTGTGAACAAGGATAAAAACTGAATCTAAACCAGGATAAAAGCTTAATTTGACACTTTATGTTATGAAAATATAGCCGAATATTGTCATCCTTTAACTGTTATAGTAAATTTCACATATTTTTTTAAGAAGCAGATGATTAAAAAAAACATACAAAGTAAGTCAAAAATGAATCCATTTCGCTCACTATTCATGAACTAAAGGGTACTGACTGGACTTCAACTGCACGAAGAAGATGTCAAATGTTTGGAAGACTCATTGAAGCTCCACATCCTCACCATGTGATCCACTATTAGTCAATCCATAAATGTATTTTTATACATATATATGACATATAGCCACCTCATGAGCATATATTTATACATGACACTCATTTATTTAACATTTAATACAGGATATAATCGATATATGTGCCAAATTCTACTGATTCCATATCTTATCACATTGCCAGCCCACAAACAAACATCAAACTTTTCATTTATTCCTCTACTGTCCTCAATTTTAAGCTAAGGAATGATTTGTAGTATTATTTCAGTCTATGATGAAACATTCATCCCCTCAATGTACTCCAACCATCCAAACACTAGTTGAACATTCTGCTAAGAAGGGAAAAACAGGACTCTGGCTGCAGATATACTTAAACTTATCTGACTGTCATATTGGTCAAAAAAGTTTGATAAAAATGTTTCAAAGTTGCTTCTTTGAGTTATTTCTTCATTATGAGGTCGTCTTTCAACAAAAACAAAAAAATATGTTCTAGGAAACAACTGTAATATGTATTTGCCTGCACTGACTTACATAATAAGAACAAATAACCAAATGCAGCAGCTTATAAAAAGGCACAAAGTTGAGAACACAAGGATTGCAACTTGCTGTTATGCTCAAATTGACCAACGTCCTCCTCATCCATCAGCAAACTCACCGATCTGCATGACCCGTCCGAACACCGACACCTTGTCCACGGTGCTGCAGTTCCACCTCCTCTGTCTGAACTGGTACTGGCACTCCTTGATGCCCGTGTTGGCTCCGTTTCCGATGTAGGTCATGTGGTCCTGGTACAGCTGGCACAGCTTCCTCTGACCCTGTGGACCACATGGCAGCAGAGCAGCGATTAGCGGAGATTAGCTGGTTAATGGTTTGATGCTTTACTGGTCCCTGCAGGGGAAACTCCACCCTTTTATCTGACCGGGAACAAGAAACACTCACCCTCCACAGTCAGTTTAGCTTCTTTCATTCTAGCAGTGATTTCAAATTGAAGACAGAGGTATGTGCACAACATCAAATGACGAAAAATACACCTAAAGCAGCTTGTGTGTTCACTTACCTGGGAGAGACCAGACAGCTGACTGCAGAGAGGCTGAGCTCCAATAATGTACATCTCCGGCCGCTGGATCGGGGTCAGACCCAGTGACCTGAGAGACAGAGGTCCTGTTAAATCAGAATTTACACTAACAAAACATATCTGTTGAGCTCTAAGAGAGGCGACACAGGCTCAGTGATTTACTGTGTGAGTGGAGGTCAGCACAGCAGAGGAAGAAATACAGACACAGGGTTTATTGGAACAGGCGGCCTATAAAAGAGGAAATAAATCCACTTCTCTGGTGAACACCTCTGCAGCCACCATCATTTCCTTTTAGATCCTTTCATATTAGTGGCAGCACTGTCCCTGAACACTGACAAGCAGCAGATAAGGTGTTAACTGTAAGTAATGGATCAACCAAAGAAAAGAAAATCAAACTGTGTGAGGGTCAACCATAAGCAAAGATGTGGTTTGTGTCACCCAATGCATTTCTAACACTATAAAAGGTGTTGCCTTTACGGGTCCATTTGGTTAGCTGAGGAGAAATGACTACACATTTTTGATGCACTGTGATCACAGAAGCTCCTATTCTGACAGGTGAGCTCCAGTAGCATCCCTCCACAGAGCTGTGCGCACCTTCCTCTAAAGGGCCACGCAGCAGTTTCTGTAGGTGAACAAGTGTGGCAAATTGACGGGCCTGTAGGCACAGCAGCAGTGCGCCATGCAGAGCCATTTGGGGCTCAGCCAGGGTAAATATTGTGACAGGGCCTTCACATTTGTTCCATTCACTGCTACTGCTCCACCACACGACTGGAACATCACGGCACGACGCAAAACTAACCCCCAAAACACACACAGAGACGCAATGAGGCAACACAAAGCGAGGCCATGGCTCAAAGTTTTCCATTTGTCATCTTATCGGTTAAATAGAAACATGCTGAGAATCTTAAAATCTGCTTTTATCCCCCCTCAGTTGCTCTCTCGGTTTAGCCACCAAATGGGGGTCGTAATTCATCCACGTTTTATTCTCCATCGCATCGCTGAGCTCATCTTTCAGAAATCAATGCACCGCCAGTGATCAGTCACTTACTCACCACCATGAGTTGGCATCCACGAGCATCAGTTGGGAGCTGCAGGAGAGGAAGGCGGCAGCCAGCAGCAGATGTCGAACGACACCGGTTCGTCTTCTCCGGACAGGCCTGTTGTCCATGGTCCGCCGCTTCACCGCCACACAGCCAGTGCTGGAGAAAGTGCTCTGCTGTTGAGACATGGGTTTAAAAAATGAAGATGCGTCCTGCTTAGTCTTTGAGGGTTTTGGTGGCCTGAATAGTGGCGATTGTGTGAGTTCGAGTTCAGCTTTTTGCACCGGTTTTCTTAGTCAAGTCTCTGACTCCACTTGTCCTATTTTTTCCCCAGCACCAGTATATCAAAGAGCTGCCATTGAAAGGGAAATCAAAAAGCATAGGAGTGTGTAATCCCCATGTGGAATCACTCTGAATTCAAAAATTACACCAGTAATCTCCCCCAAAAAAAGTTCGCTCGCTGAAATTCCAACTCCAAGTCGTGCGTAAAATGGTTTGGATAAGTTTGGTTTTACGCAAAGAGCTGTATGCTTCCTCTCACTTCTCCTGTGACTTAAATCAAATAAATGAAGCGAAGTTAGAAGGTGAAAAGGTCTGATCCAGCTGTTCTCTCGAGAAAGGAGATTAAAACACTCCAAAGCGACTGTTCCATGCCCTTCCTGTCGCCTCACGACCACTCTACTACTACTACTACTACTACTACTACTACTACTACTATCTCCCCCTCTTTCTCTTTCCCCCTCACACTCCTCCTTTTCTCACCCCCACTTCACCTCAGACCCCCCTGCCCTCTCCTCTCTCCCCCTCCCTCCTCCATACTTTACATACACGCGCGAGCAGATCAGATTGGACACAATCAAGGTTAAGCCAGGACTGCGCGCACCTGCGACACTGATGTTCACACGGATCAGAAATAAGCAAAGGTGAGGTCTGATGGTTCATGCAAAACGGTTTTAATCCCTGCTTAAATTTTGCAGCCAGTGCTTTGTTCTGAATGATTCATCAGTATCTATCTAGTTTTTGGCGTTTATTCAAATTGACAAGTGAAATTTACGTATTTGTTTATCCTTAAATAGTGTAAAACGTCGACAGGAGAGGGTTTAAAGGTTTATTTAAGAATTTTAAAACCCGGGTATATGAATTCGTGCAGGACATTTAAAGCTACCTTATGCGTAAAACACGCAAATTCAAAGGAGTGACTGATGGGGGAGGAACGTTTTGCAAAAACTTCAATCAACCTTTTAAAAAAGTTCACGTGGGTCACATTCCTCTTATTTGCTGAAGTGAATAATTTGTTTGAATAAAAGGTGAGTGCTTCGAAAATCGCCTAATCCTCTCTACTTTGGTCCGAGAAGAATAAAAGACGCGCACCAACTCCGCCTTGCTCGCACACACACTTTTACGCACAGACACAACCGGGCTGTCAGAAGTGACCGAAAAGTCCAGGAAAGTAAAGAAAAGGCGGGGTGGAGCGTGATCCCCTCAATTCATAACCCGGTCAAAGACAAACTGCGGCTGGGTCGGTGGGCGGTGAACCTGCAGAGGCTCTTTGATGTGACTCTGAAAAGAGCGCGTCCACGGCCAAAGGTGGGTAAATGGAGACTCGGTGGGGCCCTACAATCGAAAATTTAAAGCATTCATCAAGTACCCGAGACTGACTTTCAATCATGACACAAAAAGTCACATAGAGGGTCTCCAAGTTCACAAATAACCACACTACATAATCGCAAACTACAAATCTTCATTGAAATTGCCTTATTTTAAACAACAGAGGCCTTTATTACATTCAGTCTGATAACAAACACCTAAACAATACACTCAATTTGTCTGTTATTGTTCCTTATTCCTCGTGTGTAAAAACAGGAAACACCAAAGCTTCTTTTGTTTCTTATCTTTCATGCGTAATAAAACACCAAAAAGGAAGGGTGTCTGATTTAACATAGAGTTGGTTAACGCTTCAGTGAGCAGCAAAGACAAGACCAGTTTTAAGATCCCTATGAAGAAAAGTCACTGTAAACTTGTTCTATTTTCTCGTTGGACACTTTGATTTGTCTACATCCCTCTAAACTCAGTGTAGGTTTTCGGCTGGAGTCGAGTTGAAAGCAGCAGCAGCCGAGAATCGGATGTCAGTCGTCTCTGCATGATAATAGCTGAGCAGAGGCCGCACACCTTTCATCTCTCAGGGGCCCTAAACTTCCCCACCACACACACACACACACACTGCTCGGAGGTGATCTAACTGGCTGCCTCCAATATACATCTGATTGATATTCTGATGTGCTTTGTGTGAGCTGCTAGCTCAAAGTCAGGCTGAGCAAGACAAACAGTGACTTAGATTTTAGGAAACAGAGATTATAATAACACTGAAACCGGTCAAACCGACCACTTCACAAGTATCATTTCCACGCTGCTTTAGTTGGCCTCTTCTGATTTTTCCACTTTCCACGGTGGTCTCAGTCTGAGGAGCTCATTCACCTTGCATGGCCTCTGCTTCTGTTCGGGCCACTACGCCACAGCGCCCTCCTCTGGACAAACACAGGCAGTTATATTTACCTGCTTTTTCTCATTCTCACATGCTGCACCAATATTACAACAACTCTGCTTGCAGTAGAAAAAAAAACTTTTTTAAACGGCTTTTTTTGCTGTCATTTTTATAAAGAAATACAATCTGTTATTTACAGATTTTCCCAGTTTTGTGAAATTATTGACAATAACTCGTAAAACTACAGAATATGTATGGACAGGTCTCAGTCAGTCTTGCACATCTTCAGGCATCAGGTTAAAGCGTATGGGTTCTGCAAAGCGTCTTGAGGCAATTTGACCTTTAATTGGCACTATATAAATAAAACTAAATTCAATTCAATTATGCAATTTTACTGAAAATAGAGTTTTGTCAGGTTACGCAAGGACTGTAAGTGAGCGGCCCTTTTAAAGACCAGCTACAAATTCTCAGCTGGATTGAGATCTGGGCTCTATAATATCATCTCTCTATTCAAACCATGTCTGTGTAGCTTTGGCTGCATGTTCTGGATCATTGTCTTGCAGGAAAACAAATCTTCTCCCAAGTCACAGTTCTCTTGCTGATTTCATTAAATAATCCTCTAGGATTTAACTGTACTTTGCAAGAAGCATCCCCACATAATGATGCTGCCACCACCGTGCTTCACTGGGGGGTTGGAGTGTTTTTAATGATGTGCAGTAATTGGTGTTTCTCAAACATAGCATCGACTCTGATGACCTAAAAAGCTACATTTTGGTCACATCCGTTTGGTTTCCTACATGGCTTCTGGTAAAGTCTTGATTTAGTATAAACTGTTTTTTCTCTTTGTCTCGCATAAAGCTTTGACTGGTGAAGAACAGGCGACAGTTTTTTGTTTGAACAGTCACTGTAATCTCTGTGGCTTATGCTTGTAACCCCTTCAGAGAAGTCATAGGTGTCTTGGTGGCCTCCCTGATTTGTTTGTTTCTAGCAGAGTCACTCAGATTGTGAGGACGACCTGCTCTAGGCAGATTTACACTAGTGACATATTTGCTCCATTTCTAATGAAGGAATTAACTGTACTCCATTGGATATTTTGTGATATTTTCTTTTATCCATCCCTGACTTATGCTTTTTGACAACCCTTTTGCAGAATTACTTGAAGTGTTCTTTTGTCGTCATGATGTAGTTAAAGCCAGAAGTGATTCACCAGTGACTGGATCTTCTACATACTTTATACTTCTTTCACTTGAGACACATTCACTGCACTCAGATGAATACTTACACAACCACTTGTTTTACATTTTATATTTTTATCAAACTGACATTACTTTGAAGGATGTGTTTTCACTTCACATGGAACAATATTCTTTAGTATTTTTGTACATTCTTTTTTTTTTTATAAAGGCTAAATTAAATTGACCATGACATAATGTTGAAAAGCAATGAAAGGAAAAACTTCCAAGGGCGATATATGCTTTTCATACCCACTCTGTTCTGGTTCCATTCTTACTATCTGAAATCTTGATCATTATTTGGACACATGCTGTTGTTTGGTGGTTATAGAAACTTTTGTCCAGGGTTCAGATGTTGAATCTGCTGCAGTTGTGGTTGGCTTTCGGGCAATTTGTACAGTTTTCAGATGCTTTATTTTTTTTTCACTTATTCTGGATTCCCCCCAGCGTTCACACTGAGCTTTGGCAATCCTCTGTCTGAATGCGGCCGTTTCAATAAAGCTATCTGAGCTGAAGTGAACTGATTTCTTGCGGCATTAACTCCCACTATATCAGCTCATGCTCTCCAAAACGAAACTACAGACATCCACGTGTTGAGGACGGCTTGGACTTCTATCCAAACTATTGTCTCATGATTTAATACACAGCATATTTTTGTGGACAGCTTGACATGCTGCACCTGAACATCTGTGGAGATACAGAGTGCATTTATGGTGAAGCAGCAGTGTTTCAGCATTCAAAATGATCAAAGTAAATTCACTGAACTCAATTCTTGCTTCTTTTATTCCAAAAATGTACATATATATCCATATTTACCCCCCCTGTCCGATGTTTTTCATGCTAATAGATACAATACGCAGCAAATTGAGAGGCTGGGACACAGCAATGACTCAGGATGACCCACCAAACAGAGAACCGATGGTAAATAATATGTAACCGACATTACAGCGCCATCTACTGTAGCCCTGTTGCACAACCTCTGCTTTCATAGGGCTCAGAAGGAGCAGCACAAACTCTAATATATGATTGACTTTTATTTAGGGGTCTTCTTTCATGTATAAGACCCTTAATCTTAGGAGCTAAGTGAAGTCAGAGAGAGGTTTTCATGCATTCTGAGTTATGTAGGGTTCTGATTTTCCAATTAAAATTGTATTTAGGTTGACATACATAAAATTTACATTGGATTAAAAAGGTGTCTCCTCCTGAGAATAAGTGCAATTAAAACAATGCAGCAAAATAGGACTTATTCTGGGACATGACCACCAGTTTCAGTAATACACGGCCCAAACAATGATCGGTGTTTGCTGCGAGGTTTGCTGTCGACGTGTGATGTTCCCACTGAAACACAAGGAGGAGCAGTTCAGCCACAGTGGAGGCGAGGGGGTAAAATGCAGCAGGGTGGGGTGAGGGCACCGAGACAAAACTTGGACAAAGTGAGATAAAGAAAGAAAGTAGGAGGGAAAATAGAGCGAGTGAAAGGGAGAGGGAGTGTCCAAGTAATGGATACAGAGAGAGAGAGAGAGCGAGAGAGAGAGGACTTGTCCCTGGAGGATATGAGCAATAGCCATGCAACAGGGAGCAATGCCTGAGAAAGTCGGCAGCTCCTCTCTGGATTAACAACAGCCTCACTTTTTATTGCCTACGGTGCCAGACTCCGGCAGCAGAAGCAGCCAGCTCCCTCCTGCAGGGACACCAGCTGCGGCCGACTGATGAAGTCTGAGCTGATCCCCTGGAAGCTGCTCGTGCCAAAATGCTAAATATTAATTTTTAAAAATGACAGTCACTTGCAAATTGATTGCTCTCCAGTTAAAGGGGAGAGGACACACAGAACACACTGAACACCTGAAAGGAAATGCCAGCCTGTGTCTCGGCTCAAGGAAACAAAGGCAGCAGCAGCATCTTAATCAGGACTTTCAACCCTATTGAAGGGACCTGATTAGGTTTTATAGGAAACGTGATAATGTGTTAGGGTCCTTTAAGCCTCCTCGACACGACACAGTGTGTTCCGACACGACTACTGGTGCATTCAGGCTGTTTTTGGCAACTCTGGTGCAAACAAACTTCCCCAATCAGTTTCCTCCAAACAGTGAGGAAGCATTCGGTTATTTTACTGAAGCAAATGCGGCAACACTGCATTTTAAAATACTCCATGGTGAGTATTTTAAATCTTATTAGTTGTATATTTATGTGTACGTTTCCATTTAAACTTGGTAATTGTAGATGCAAACTAAGAGACTTTTTAATCTTTTTCATTAGATTCCAGAATAACACTGTTATTCAACCACCATGATCATTAACACTATTGAAGGCATCCAATTGCAATAATTTAGGAAAAATCTGTAAAATATATGCTTCTCCATGAAATATATAATAAAAATGTCTGTAAATGTATCAGGTTTTTTAAAACTTTGAAACAGGACATTTTTCTTGAATTTTACTTTTCTATAGTGTACTAAGAGACGGCCCTATTCGATTATTATTATGTATTACTGATATACTGATGTTTGCCAAGGATTTTGAAGCTGTTTTTACTGTAATGCAGATGCAACTAATATGAACTATTTTATATTTCTTTTTCATGTAAAGCCTGGATTAGCAACATTATATTAACTATTAGAAAGCACAAACATCTCACATTAGATTTTAACAGTGCTGAAGAAATGCACATACATTCCCCTCTCTGCTGTACCTCTGAGTGGTAAATATGGATTTTTTTCTCCACACAGGATGAGTACAAACATGTTTTTTTGCATTCAACACAAAAACAAGTTTCTTTTCCTCTTCTGCTGCCTCCATCAGGAGGTCAGAGGTCAGGCACCGCTGCAGAACACTGACCCTGAGGAGGCATTTAGGGATTCAAGGTTTTGCTCAACGCTGCTTTCGCAATGCAAATGTTTGTACGTGAAGGAGGTTCATGTGAGGGACTGAGGCGTAGTCTTTGTCTTTTCCAAGCAAAATACTCCAAAAACATTCAACTTGATGAGGAATTTGAAGTCGATTTTATGTGTAAAACTGCTGTGCTTTCTTTCTGTGCAGCATTTTCATGCCGAGCCTCTCTTATCTGGCAGAAAACGTTGAGCTCCTGCTGTTTTTCCTGCAAAAAACTTGGAGAAAAACAAATCAGAGCTGACACATAATGTATGGTAGCTTTGTGCACACACATGGACACGCTTGTAAAGAACTCAAAAAGTGAAATTCAACCACAAACCCATTAAATCACGCCTGCTCCTTACTATCAATGTACCTCGTCACTCTTTGTCCCTCTTTCTTCACGTCTCTTCCGTTTACAAAACACACACATGCACAATCGCACACGTGTGCAGCAACAAAGTGCCAAATGCAGCTGGCTGCGGGGAAATTTACTGCTCACATCGTCCTCCCTCGCTCTCACACAGCCCTGGGGGAAAAGCAGTGGGACTTGAAAGCAGCTGAGATGGGCTTTGCAGAGGCCTTGGGCTTTATATCTGTCTCTTTGTTTTTTTTTCTCCCCCTCCTGTATACATGTGTGGTTGCATGTACGATGGCCTGTGGAAACTCACCCTCATTTATTCTGTTTTTCACCCTCCATCACCCCTCTCCGCTGTCCCCCTTTCCTCTCTCTCCATCACGCTCCCCCTTTCCTCTCTCTCCATCACGCTCCCCCTCTCCTCCATCTCCCTCTCCCTGACTCCGTCCATCTCCCCCCTCCTCGTCTCCATCCATCCTTCTGTCAGCTGGCAGAAGATGAGTCATGCCTCTAGCTGGGAGGCTAAAACTCTCTCCCTCTTTCTCTAAATATATCTTCTCTATATTTCTCCTCCCCACTCTTTCTATGTCTCCTTTTCCCTCGTTCTCACACCTCTCCCTGCTCTGTATCGCCATCTGTTTCTCTGCATCCTTCTGCTTTGTTCTGTCACTCCACCACTAAGCTCATTCCTCCTTACTCTCTCATATTCTCATGTTTTTGTTTCACCATCAGTCTGAAATTCTCCTTTTCTTGTTCTATTTGTGCCTGTTTCCCAGATCTCCTCCCACCAACTGGGCATCCAGACACCCATAAAAAGTTGTTCTCATGTTGTTCTCACGCGAAGGAGGAGGAGCTTTGGCGTTATGTGACGATCGGCGTTGGTCTGTCTGTCTGTTAGCAACATGGCTCAAAAGTTGGCTCAACAGACCAACGGATTTGGATGAAATTTTCAGGGAAGATCAGAAATGACACAAGGACCAAGTGATTAGATTTTGGCACTGATGCAGCTTATAGTCTGGATCCAGGGATTTGTTAAAGCTTTCTGCATCATCCCGAGATAGCGGCACAGCATCACTGTAACCATGACAATAAGTGAACACTACATCAGCTGCCTGCTGACGATCACATGATTGCGATCCTACTACAAATCGACCGCTGCGGATTTATTGAGACTTATCCATCAGAAATGATACAAGGAACAACTGATTAAATTGTAGGGGTGTTTCTGAGTCCCATCAATTCACGCTGCCTGCGACATATGTAGGTCATGTGTATCCGTACATAACGTACACATACATAACACACACCTGTGCTCAGTGCAGGTCATTTTGTTTGTGGGTACATCTATATATCTACAAAACAATGAATTGCTGTTTGTAAAAATACAGATATTTTTGATATTATTTACAGCTTTGACCTGTATTTTTTGTCTGTCTTTATACAGTTTACATGTAGTTTTAACCCCAGTGATTTTACTACTAATTTAACAAAACTGAGAAAATCTGTGCAGTAGCGGTAAATGACTATTTTAAAATGACCATTCCAAAAATGCTTTCACAGCGTAGTCACATGATTGTTTTTAGGTAATTGGCTTCCACTAGAACTGATGTTCCATACAGTCATGCTGCAACATTGTTCGGGAAGTCACACACTAATAAATCAATTGGTGTTTGGCTTCTCAGTGGAAATGGCACAACTGAGAGAGCACTCGCTGGCACTGGACTACTGAACTCTGGGAGAGTCGGAATCCCTGATCGGGAGGCCCAGAGAGGAGCCACCGAGGCTGGGTCAGATCCCCTGATTTCCCCCTGGTACCCTGGAGTTCCAAACTACACTGGTCTCCTGATCCCCTCCCTGGAGAAATTACCACCCACCCACACACACACACACACACATACTGTGTTTTTCTATCATTGTGGAGACATACCATTGACTCCCATTCATATCTAACCCCTAACCCTTACCCTAAGCCTAACCTTAACCCAGACCAAAACAATGGCTAACCCAAAAGAAATGTTTTTGCACTTTTACTTTATTCAGTAACAACAACATGGCCAAGAAAACACTGTTTCCATTTGTGGGGACCCAAATGAGGTCCCCACAAATGACATGTTTTTTGGTTTTCCTATAGTTGTGGGGACATTTGGTCCCCACAAGTATAGCCAGAACCTGGCTACACACACACACACACACACACACACACACACACACACACACACACACACATGGTCCAATATCGCAAAGTAAAACGCAAAAAGAAATCTGCACATTTTGAGTCAGAGACACACACAGACACACAGCTTTAGTTTGGATCACATGTTCATTTGGGGATGAAGCAGTGCAAGTCTCGGCTGGTCTGGCCTGATTTACTGCTTGTCTCTGAATTGATTCATCTGGCCTATAAATTGCTGGGAAGCCTTGTACTGTGTCAGGTCAGAAAACACACACACACACACACACACACACAGTCATGTTTCCATCACTTCAAAGGGCACGACATTGACTTACATTCATTTCGTGGAGCTGGAGCCTAATCCACGCTGTAATCGCTACTTGCCAAAAAGTAACCTTTACCCTGACATTGACCTGCACCTATGTCTGAATCTGCACCCTAAGATTAAATGATTTACCTTATGAGGAATTGTTTTTTTGTGTGCTTGTGTCAACTTCACCAGTCTTCCTAAATCTCTTTTTTTATCGCTTCTTCCTTTCTTCCTTTGACTCTCTGCATTACAACTTCTTCCTGAACCCAAAAACCTGCCCTCTGGCTTGAAATTATAACATCTTTTAAAAAAAATTACCAAAATTGCACCATTTATCAGGGCCAGAAACTGTAAAAACTGAAAAAAAAATCAGTTCGAGTTTTGTTTCAGATTATTTATTATGCCCTGTTTTATGTGAAGAGAAATTTCTTTAAATGACAATGAGCAGCAAAAACGAAGAGAATGTGAGATGAATAACATCACACTGCATTAGGATTTAAAAACTTTTAGATATTTAACTTTTCTTTGATGTGGCAGCACAGCTGGTGAGTAAAACATCTGTGTGGCAGCAGATTCAGCCACTATCGGTGAGTCATCTGTGCGCTGAATGCTGATGTGTTTCATTCAGCTGTGTCGATAATTCGTTGGTTTGAAATCTCTCAGGCTAAAAGCTTAAAAGGTATTTTGGCATGGATTTGTCTGGATTTTACCAACTGCAGTTTTAGGTCCAGATTGGCTTTTTTACTCAACTAATTGTGTGATTTTTGCTTAATTTGTTGGTACACAAAACATCCATTTTCTTCCATTTTATCTGGGGTCAGGTTTCATGGTTGAACAGGTTGAAATGGGTTTTTTTTTTTAGTTCTTCTTTGGGGATCTCAAGATGTTCACAGGCCAGGTGAGATAGGTAAATCCTCCAGTAGTTTCTGGTCCTACACTGTGGTCTCTTGCCATGTGGGGATGCCTGGAAAACCTCCAAAGCAAAACACCCAATCAGATGCATGAACCACCTCAGCTGGCTTCTTTAGACATGAAGGAGCAGCAACTCTACTCCGAGCTCCCTCCGGATGTCCGAGCTTCCCATCCTATTTCTAAGGCTGAGCCCAGCCACCCTATGGAGAAAACTCATTTCAGTCGCTTCTATCTGCCACCTCATTCTTCCGGTCATTACCCAGAGCTCATGACTGCGGTCTGGAACGTAGATCGACTGGTAAATCGAAAGCTTCAGCACACAAAACAGCCCGACCTAAAAGCATTCAGTGTCTCTGTCAAATTTCTGTTTTCTCTCCGGGCTAAATCCTGAGACTTAACCCAGGTGAGACCCAGATATTGAACAGATGCTGGTTAAATCCTTCGAATAGGTTTGTCCTGGGAGACGACTCGGTTGTTGTCTTCTTCGAGCCTGACTCCGCTCGGTGTCACGCTTCGCTCGTGAGCTCGATTGATTTCTGCCTGCGTCAATCGCCGCTACTGGCATGTGTATGTCCGCATCAAAAACCTGCCAAGTGTAATTTCTAAGATTGAAAATTAGCTGTTTTCCACCTTCATGGTCCTCTGCACAAATACAGACAAACAGAGAGATAGAGTAAATTCCAGCCAGAAAACGCGCACACACACACTAACATACACACACAACAATATGCAGCCTATTCATGCCAACAGATGACAGAGTGCATTGAGAAAATGCCAAAATGCTGACTACTGAGGGAGAGAGCACACGGCTGAAAAATCTCCTATGTCAGACTGCAGAGCTGGCAGAAAAGAAAAGCATTGTTGAGGACACACACACACACACACACACACACACCTAGGCAGCCTGTGTGGTGCAAAAAATTGGAGCAAGGCGGCAGTGCATAACACACACACACACACACACACACATATATGAACGCACACATCCAGCCTTTGAGGCACTGTGGCGAGACGGGAGCACAGACGAGCTGTCAGAGAGAGGGAAGAGAAAGTGAACAAAAAGGAACAAAGAGAAAGAAATGGAGGTGGAGATAGATGGAGAGGGATGAAAGAGAGAGACGGATACACAGAGAAACACAGGCTTCGCATCTCCTGGCAGTGACCTCCTGTTATCTCCCTCTGTATGCACCAGCCCCTCCCGTTCTACTCCCGCCATCTACATTTTTTACCCGCTCAACTTCTTCTCCTGTCTCTCCCACCTTTTCGGGTGTTTTCAGTAATACCTCAGTGTTCATTAGCCAGCATCATGGTATTATTCCAGCTTGTCACCCTCACCTCTCCCTGCTGCTCTTGCTCTGGATAGAGATCGAAAGAATGAGGCACACGCCGCTGAAGAGTTTCTCTCTATAGGTGGCTAGGTTCAGTTTAACTGATGAGGTGAGGAGCTCAGACGTCTGAGGGGAGTTTGGACCAGAGTTGCTGCTTTTTCCCGGGAGACTGGAGGTTTTCTGGACAGGTCCGACATGAAGGAGGCCCCAAGGTAGACCCAGAACTCACTGGAGGTTTTACGTATCTCATCTGACCTGGGATCTCTCAGGATGAACTGAAAAACGCTGCTGCAGAAACAGACGTATGAAATATCCTGCTTAGGAGCAATCAGTGCTTTGAGCGGACAACAGGACACATGATGTAAATTTCGTCATCCACCCAAATATGTGAGGGTCTGCAGGGACTACAAGTGAACCAACTGTAGATGAACCATGAGAGCAAGCAGTGCTTAAACAGATGCTTGATATGAGGAGTTTGGACTTGACATGCTTTCCATCAACATAGTGCAAACAGAATAGAGGAGTCAGAAGGACCTTCAACCTTGAGTGACGAGCTGAAAATCTGAGGAAACGACAGCGTGAGTTTACTAGGAGTCAACACCATCTGAGGAGCTGAAGGGTAGAAAGATCTGACGTAGGAGGACAAGACATCCTCACTGCTGTGGAGGCTGTGGAGAGGAGTCAGAGGTTTGATCCCTCTGGGAAGTTCTAATTTCTCCAGATATCCTGTGCTCTGTTCATCCACAGGCAAACTTCAAGAATGATCACATAAACACGGTGTCATAATGCAATCTGAAACCAGCTTCTATATCCTCACGTGTGTTTCCACGTAGCAGACTGATGCTTCTCTACTGTAATGTGAACAGATTCGGAAGTGAAAAGCATGAAATAGTCCTTACGGGTGGGAATCAAACCAGGGACTCACTGCTCAGAGTATTCACGCCCATGTGGTGCACGTTCAAACATTCAGCTGTTGGGTCCTTAACGGAAAAGAAGATTTATATCTAAAGCATACCCATTTAAAACCTTATTAAGAGTAAAATTTTGGCTTTTAGATGTTTAAAAATGACAAGACTGATGCTGTATACTGTGTTTGTCTGTGTACCTACATTATCTCAAAGACTTCCAAAAATATTCAGACACAGAGAAATATGCAATTTTATTCAATGTGAAACACGTAAAACACCAAACGATAAGTAAGAGGCCGAAACAATCTTTATGGTGGCACCGGTGCTACCTATATCCTCAGATGGTTGCCTCAGTGTTCACTAGCACTAATGCAACCACATTAAATATTAACTCATATACTCTCAAAATAAAGGTTGCATTAGGAGCTATTTGGGTTGCAATCTGGTGCCCTGGGAAGAAGAAGTGGAAGAAGTAGGCAAAATAGCAAGCTGCTGGGTTGCTTTTTATTCTATTGCTTGTACTGATCACTTGTGAGGGATCACAGTCAGTTCAATATATTTGCTTCGTTGACAGATGTCATTAGTTACGGTAGCAGTTTAGCTTGTCAGTGCATCTAAAAGATAAGTTTGCAATTTGCTGCAGGTGTGATGCTGCAGGTATGTAATAAACTCAGAGGACAAACGCCTACAAACAGCTGGAAGCAACAAATTAAGCTGCAGGTCCTGTTAATGTGTTTGAGGTCTGTTCATGCCTCCATCAACAAAAGGCACAAACTTTGTCTTGGTTAATGCTCAAACTTTTATACAATAACTCTTCTGCCTATTTTCCGCCTGCGTCACATCAGACAATTGTGGGGAAAACTCCCACGATCCCATACTGCTTCACAATGTCATAAAAACTACGTCTTCTACCATTGTTTTGAGAGATTCTAGCAACAGGAATTGCCTGCTGTGCATTTAAATTATTTAATCCACACAGGAAATTTGGCTGTTTCTTTTTCTTTTCGGCATTTTCACCTTTATTGATTGAATCATAGGTTTAGAGAAAAAGAGAGAGGGAGGGACGACATGAAACAAAGGTTCCCAGAAAGAATCGAACAGAAGACAGAGGAGGGAGCGAGAAGCAGCAACACAATGAGAAAGCTGGAAGGGAAAGAGGAGAGAGAGCAGAGAGGCTTTGAAGGAAGGAGTATAACACACAGACACACACACACACACACACACACACACACACACACACACACACACACACATACACACACACACACAAACACACATATAGGGCATGTTTCAGCACTGTACTGTAGGTGAAGCCCTGGTGAAGCAAGGAAACACCTGAAGGAACATAAAAGATTCATTGCATGCATGCATGCACACACATGCACGCACACACAGACAAACACACACAAAAAGATCTCAGGACACTCGGGGCATTGTTACTGTCCGCTTTCTCTTTCATATGCTGCTGTGTGCAGGCGCAGCCCACTTGATGTTGTGTGTGTGTGGATTAGAGAGAAGAAAGAATCTACAGAGTCATGGTAATATCCATTCAGGAAGGTGTCGGCCTTCAGGGGGACGTGTTGACACACGCCCACGTAACCTTGGCAACCGGCAATCGCTGCGGGTGCAGATGAGGCGAGCAATTATCCAGTTAGAGCCCTCCCCTGAATCATCAAATACGGGCACATAAAGTTGCACAAACACGCACAAACACACACACACATACACACACATATCTGGTTGCATGACAAGCAGAAACTTAGGAAACGTTCTGTATTGGACACACACAAACAGCTGGCTTCACACTCTCACCTCTGTTCCAGCATCTCTCCTCCTTTTTCAATTCTCTTAGCGTATCTTTCGACCCTCTATTTTAACATGCTGATTCGTTCTCATCTTTCTCACTTTTATTTTTCAACTTCCCCCTTTTTCCTCTCCGTTCCCTCACCCATCCATAGCTCTCTTCCTTCCCCTCTTTCGCTCAGTGTGAGTGCTAGCTAGGACCCAGCGGGTTTTCTAAGAGGGGCATGACACACCACAGCAGCAGTGAGCATGCACGTGCACGCACACACACACACACACACACACACACACACACACACACACACACACACACACACACACACACACACACACACATGTTTGTACTTCTATCTTAGTGAGGACATCCATAGGCGTAATGCATTTCCTACAGCCTTACCCTAACCTTAACCATCACAACTGATTGCCTAAACTTAATCCTTACCCTAACCCTAACCAAACCTCAATTCATACCTGTTCTCTAAAAACAAGTCTTCACCCTCAAACATGGCTGTTTCAAAGTGAGGACCGGCCAAAATGTCCTCACTTTGTAAAAATGTCCTCACTTTGATAGTTAAATGCAGAAAATGGTCCTCACCATGTAGCAAGTACAAGAACACACACACACACACACACACACACACAGCTGTGATATGAGGCAGACAGAGGGAGACAGAAAAACAGAAAAAAATGCATGCTGCGCAAACACACACACACACACACACACACAGAGGCAGGCAGGTCATGCAGAGAGAGTCTCAGCTACTGCTGCTGAGGAGAAAGCCTGTGGCATATAGACCTGCCTCTCTCTGTTTTTATGTCCTCCTTTCCACTGTATTTATTTCCGTCTCTTTTCTTTCATCATTCTTTCTTTTACCTTCCTCATCTGTGATCATCCCGCTACACAGATACAAAACACCAATTGCTGAACCCGCTAACAACGAGTGACAGACTAAAGACGCTTCTGCTATTAAAAAGTTTGCTAATAACTTGCGACAAAACACAATCTGGCTGGCAGTTTTAGGGCCACATTGGCTGGATTTTAATTTCTGTTTTGAACCTGACAAACGTAAATTTCTGACGGGAGCTGCTTACAGGGAGAACATTCATGTACAATTTGGTTTAACAGAGCATTTGTGTGAGGCAAAACACATTATGGTTTACGATGAAATTAGTTTTTGCCTGCATCCCCCATGTTAAATCCCAGGGGGTGTGTCCAGCAGAGGCCTGGCCGTAATTTAGCCACATTTAGCTGGAAGCTGGTGTTAATCTCCCACCCTGTTTATAACTCAAGGTGTTTGCACTATCATTATAAGGCTTGGTATTCATGTCAGGATCGCTATTTTGAAAATGCATGACACACTCTGCGCCCGAATACCAAGGACGTAGGTGTTGGCAGCCACAGGGGACATTGCAGTTAACTGCTTTGTCTTTGCCCTTGATGAAGTTACAGAATATAAGTTAAAAGCACAGAGGGACACTTTAGATGTTTTGCATTAATGAACACAGCTTCTGTGTATCCAATGATAAGTTTTAAACTATTCAAATCAATGTTTACGTCAAATATTTTTGGATTATGTATACTGGATTTAGCTTTTTGTCAAGCATGATGTGCTAATATTGTAATGTTCACAAATAGCTTTGCTTAATGTGACCCAGGAGTCTATAAATAGGCCTGATATGTTCTGATTAAATTAAAAATAGCTTAAATTCATTAAAAGGCTGCATGAGCTTTGTAGGCAAATACATTGTGAGCTCTCCACTTAAATGCCTTCAGTGTCATGTAAAGAAATACATAATTAAAGCTTAATAAGACAATACACACACTGATTAGTTTCATCATGGTATACTGGCAATTTAAAAATACAGTAATTCTGCTTGCAGGTGTTGATTAAAGCAAAAACAGACAAATAAAGACCTAAACACTGACACTGGAATTGACCACACTTACATCTAAGCATCATCAAGTCAGTCCCTGTATAATTTCTGTGATTGTGGAGAGGTTTATAAAGTTGTGGTCATCACTAAGCCCCATATGCTGCAGCCAAGAGCAAAACTTTTTGGGACAAGATGGGATTGCATCAAAGTACCTCTTCAAATTTACTGAGTCTGGAGGTTTTTTTTTTTCATTGTTATCATTACTGCATAATGATCTTGTACAAATGTGAAAAATACATGCTTCTTTCAGTGCAGTGGCATTAGAAATTGATCACTTCATGGAGGGCATGAGAAATTATTAAAGGTCCCACATTGTACCCCTTTTCAGCTAATTAATGAAAGTTTCACATTTTCCCAGAATGTGTCTTTTAATTTTTCAGCTCTGCAAAAGTGGCTCATTACGCATTTTAGCTTTAAGTGCAGCTGAGCAACTGCTGTCCACGGGCCCTTCAGGAAGAAGACTCTCTCTGCCTCTGTGATTTAAAGTTTGGAGCAAAACAGGTGACCACAGGACAGCCATCACAAATGTGAAAGAAACCAGCTTTCTCTCGGAACAAGCATTTTCCACGGACATACAGAGTGTCTGTTCATACCTCATGTGTTTGGTGAGTTTGTCAGGTGATGTTATGGTCATGAAATCAATTTTTTTTAAGCAGTGTAGAGCAGCAGACTGGAAATGGCTTTGAAGTGACTGCTCTTTAACCTGTAGTCTTAATGGGCTGTGTTTAACTCACAGTTTTACACTTGTTCAGTTGTCAACAAGAAAACAATAAAACGTAAACGAGAACAGCTCTTTATGGAATTTGGTTGTATTAAATACAGTATATGTCAGCACAGAGAGAAGGAGAGAAGTAAACTAAACAGATGTACGCCATCAGCAGCTGAAGTTGAAGCACAACCGGTGATGTGAAAACACGGTAACCAACCCAGTCCTTCATATCAGTCTCAAAGTTTGCTGCATTTCTGACTGTCCCAAAGCATTACAGTTTCTGTAGAGCTCTAAAATTTGACCATACAATCAAATCAAATAGTAACATTAGCCACATTAGCTGCACAATGTTCCAGCAGTAAGGTTTTCTTATTGTTGTCGTGACACTGCTGTCAATAATAAAAGTAATCCACTTGGAGTTTAGTTCTTCAGATGCTGGGAGTGCATGAAGGCTGTTGTGTTCACTCTTGCAGCCAACAGCAGACCATTTGGTGAATGTTGCTTGTGGCTGCTACTTACAGAGTTAGCAGAAGCAGCTCTAGAAAGTAAACGAACCTGGTGGACTGTGAGACAGCAGTCTGAATGTAGCAGCTCAATAAAATTCTTACTGGCTTGTAAACCTGGGATACTATCTAGTTGTGGTAAACATCTTCATATCTCAATTGCTTTTATTTTAAACCTCCGAGTTTAGACGAAGTACAAAGCACAATAAAAACAGGCTGTTCACCATATGGGCCCTTTAAAGGGATCAACAACCCTCTCAGCGAATATAAATGTTTTGTATTAGAACAGACCTGAACATCCTTCAAGGGGAAGGAGAACAGAGAGGATGAGAGGGAGACGTGGAAGTGAGGAGAGTTGCTGTCAGTTGTGCATGGCTGCCTTTTTCCATGTAAAATCGCCTGTTTCTGCAGCTCCTCTGCCTCTCCGTTATCCTCACCTGATCACTGTTGCCTCTGCTATCGCGCTCTCTTTGCCACTATGTTTCTCATCAGCTCTTCCTCTCTCTGAACCACTCTGCCACACTCCACGGGCTTCAGCAAACAGCTCCCCTGTCATATTATCTCACTCTCTCTCACATTCACATGAAGAAGGCAACAAACAGCCGAGGAGACGAGATGCAAGCATTTAAAAAATATAGTGTTTACATGAAAAAGGCCGTATGCACAGTATGCTTTAGTGGAAGTGCAGAAACACAAACCAAGGTGACCATGGCAGTGAAAGAGGCCACTGCAAGGGGATGAAAGTCTAGGATTGCAGAGAACAAAAAATATGTTACCTTTCTACTGTTTCATACATTAAATAAGCAATATTAGAAAATATCTATATATAGGTATCTATTGCTGACTGATATATTCTCAGCTCCATCAGCTGAGACCAAAATATGCCTTTGATTATTCAAGTATCAAAACATAAGCAATGCCAGATGTGAGACAACAGCTTCAAAGTGATTAGATTGGGACTTTATGAGGCACATGAGAGAAATAAAGTCTTTGACTCATTTTCTCTTTTACAGTTTTCTATCACCACAGTCATCTAAGTCCCCCGCCCCACTAAAATGTATAGACCTTATTTGTGTGTTCACTATACAAACTGGTTGCTTAACTGTTGTTGTTGTTCTGTGTATGGAGGGAGTGTCACACACACACACACTGACACAAACTATGATCTGGTCTTGAAGCTTGTGCCAAATACCAAGCCAATAAAGTGTGTTGAAATTAATTAAAGGAGATTTTTACCCATGGGTTGTAGACATTGTTTCCGACATTGTCAGAATATTATATGAGCTGGTGTTTTGTTTCAGAGCAGATTTTCAGCCACAGCTAATCCTCTCCATATCTGACTGATGAAATGTTGGCTGATGGTATCTGGAAATGTAAATCTAATATCTGGTTTTGCAATAAACAGAGGCGCCTCGGAAGGGGGGACAAGGCCACCCCTGAAATCTCATTGGCCAACCCAGATCTGATAGGTCAAGTTCATTTACTGAATCTCCAATGAGAAGTTTCAATGCATCTGAGTGCAAGTGAAAGCAGCACTGATGACTGTAATGGCCATACATATAGCAGCAGAAAGTCAGCTGTGTGGCTGTTCATAAACATCACAGAGACCACAAAAAACAGTTTGTGTCTTTGGTTGACAGAAGCACAATCTAACTTCAAAACATTAACGGGAGCTGAAGTTTAGTTTGTTGCTTCCAGCTGTTTCTGGGAGTTTTTCCTCTGAGTTTATTAAATACCTTCCAAATGAGCACCTCCAAAGCAGAGGAGATGCTCACATTTCACACAAGACAACACAACACAGCGGTAACTTCAATAATTACCTATAACTATGATTGTAATTAGAAATTATCCCAACATGCTTTTCTTCACCTCAGGCAGGAGAGCTGCCACACAGTGTCACAGTTTGTGACAGTTTTATCATTATTTACACAACTGATTCCCATGTAATCTTAGCTTGGTGGTACTTTACTGTGAAAGTCTGATAAGAATCAAAATTTTCAGGGATATTTTGCAGAATATTTGTAGCAGTGACATTGTTATGCATATATATGTGCTATAGGACATGACCTTTCTAATCATTAACCCAAAATATGGCAACAGGCAGCAGAGTAACGATAAAATACATTTTGTCACGCCATATATTTCCGTAGTTTGATAAATTATCATCTCATGAGGACGTAAATTTCAGTATTGAAATAATAAAGTTCAATATTCAGATTATTGCACTTCATCTCTGACAGCAAAGGCACATCAGATGTAATGTAAATATATATATATATATATATATATATATATATACATATATAACATGTAGGTGTACACACACAAACACTTATGCATAATAAAATATACACACACACACATGACTGCAACTTTAACACAGTGTACACTGCACTGTATATTTACAATCTCTTCATTCCTCATTATTTATGACTTGTTCTATTCTTTAATGAATATTTTGTTCATGTTTGTTGTTATGGAACAGTCACATCTAAATAAACTGAATGTTTTGCCTGTAGGTGAACTTTTTTTCCCTTTAAATATTAAACAGTATCTATTCTTCTGGACTCTATGAACAGTGGTCACCTTGAAATGTTAATTGTGCTTATATTAATTTATGTACATCAGGTAATTAGTAACATTATCTATAAAATAAGACTTTCTCATGCTGTTTTAATTTTCAACCACCCTATACAAACCTAATTTCTGAAATTAATTTATGACTTTTGTTATTGTGTGCCAGCCCAAATATTGTCAGTGGCCTCATCTTGTCACCCTTGTGAAAAATTTCTGGAGGTGCCACTTGTAATAAAGTAAGTGAGAAGATTAGCACATGCCTGCTAGCTCTTAGAAACCAAGTTAAACTGGAATAAATGTTTAAAACCACAATTTGCAAGTTAGAAAGTTTGGTAAACCAGTTAAAGATGCCCAACCCTTAGGAACAATGTCTATTCTTTTTACTCAGATATATATTTTTGGAAAATCAATACAATATACACAAGAAGGATGCTTAAGTAAACAAATTTAGAGGGTGATTAAATCATGACAGACTGCAGCGTTGTTATTTTAAAAGTACATGTTAAAATCTTGAAAAGAACTTCTTCCTCCATGACCTGGAGAAGATGCCTGTGTTCTTAAAAATGTGATGTTGCTCTGAACTGCAACATGAATATTAGGTAACATAAAAAAATATACATGGTTTAAAAAAGTTTAATTATTGGTGATTAATGTACAACTGAGGGGCCTATAGGAAAAAGATATAACTTAACTTTATTAGTATGAATATTTAAAATGACAACATGGAGGGATATTTAGCCTGTAGTAGATAGTGACACAGTAAACTAATATAAGATTGTAGTATCAGTTTAATTAGTCACCTAGTTAGATTTTTAGACAGATAATAATACTTTTATAAAAGTTATGTTGCTGTATTAGATGAGAGCGTACATATGTTTTTTTTGTGTGTGTGTGTGTTTTTACAAATTCAACATTAGGAAGGGTTAAGTTTTGAAAACCAGTGATATCAATGTGGGGCACTGTCCCTCAAAAGTCCTAGTCTGACATTTTTACATTCTGCAGAAAAAGTTTTTGTCCAAATTAATGAAAACCCTCCATATGACTCTCATGTTAACAGTACAGAACAGTTTATAAATGTATATTCTTATACGAAACCACAGAGTCCTCTTTTGTGCTGTCAAAATATGACATCACCTTCACGTAAACCTTTCTTTCTTCCCATCAGCACAATGATTTCAGTGTCATTTAAAGATCAGTGAGGGCACTATAATTCCAGAAAAGGCCATTACTCTACTATTTGGGAAGAATAAACCTTTAAATGTGTCAGCATTTGGACAGAAAGTACCATATTTGGGTGGAATGTGGGTGCACTTTAGTCATCATCCATTTCAGTAGGTAGGAATGTCATGATTTACAAAAAAACAAAGTGGGGTCCTGAAACTGCAGCCACATAACACCGAGAGAGACGAACTGAAGCTGTGTTGTTTACATGAGACAAAGAGCGCTGTATTCTGTTGTGGCGGCGTTTTGGAAGCGCTCTCCTTGCATTTTCACAACAACGATAACACCAAGAAAATGGCAATAAAAAGACACTAAACGCTGGTGCCAAGTACAGCACGCCGAGGAGCTTCTCCGGCTGCTGGCCTGTGTTTGCTGTGTGGTCCGCTCAAAGGGTTAAAGCCCAAAGTGAACTGAATTGTAAGAAGTTGGTTTCCAAGGGAAACTGTTCGCACCGTTCCAGCTGAGGCGGGACGAACCAACTCCGTGACACGGAGGGGGTAGGGGTGGGTCGAAGGGACAACGATTTAATTTCGCACTGCGTCGCTTGCGAAGTAATTACACACGCATTTCCGCGGCACAGCGTCCTGTTGTGACACTCGTACGAACGCTGCTTGTCGCTAAATCAGTTTTTAAACGCACGAGGGTGATGTTATTACTTTCCGCCACCCCTCCGGTACAGCCACAGTGCCGGGGTCCCTGCCAACTCGGTTTGAAAAGAGCAGACAAAGGCTTTGAGCCCAGGACGCCCCTCTCTCTCTCTCACTCTGCCTACAAAGCCAATCTTGCTCTATCTTCGCTGCTTTTTCTACCATGGAGCTGCTGTTTGACAGGCGGCGTTAACAGTCTCGCTTTTTACTTTATAAATTCTGAAATGTACGACCGTCTGGATCCCCGCTTGGCCGAGAGAGGAAGGCTTTTTGTAGGTATAATACAAGGAAGCGTCGTCTGAGAGAGGGAGAGAGAGGGGGAAGGATTGACGCTTTTTCCTCCTCTCCTCCTCCTTCTTCCTTTTCGCCCCCTCTCCTCCTCTTTTTGGCGGAGAGAGGGGCTGAGGCAGGAATAAACGTTTTTTTTTTGTTTTTTTCCTCTTCCTTTTTCTTTTTTAATACATTTGAATCCTACTGCGCAACCAGACCGGATCACGTGGCATTGGAGAGAGTTGGATCGATTTTGCACAGTTCAGTGTGAGAAAAAAAGAGAGAGAAACACACAACTCCTATTTCTTTTGCACTTCTGTGGATAACTGGGACTGTTGATACTTTGGCATAATTGCAAGAGAAGGGGGTGTTTGAGTGGGCTCCTTTTTTCAGCCTTGGAGGTGTGGAGTATTAATTCTTATATGCCTGGGTTTTGAAAAACAATGGAGACGCACATTTCGTGCCTCTTCCCGGAAATTTTGGCCATGATTTTCAGCTATCTGGACGTGAGGGACAAAGGCAGGGTTGCCCAAGTGTGTATTGCTTGGAGGGACGCATCCTACCACAAATCAGTGTGGAGGGGGGTGGAGGCCAAGCTGCATCTCCGCCGGGCCAATCCTTCCCTGTTCCCCAGCCTCCAGGCCAGGGGCATCCGGAGGGTCCAGATCCTGTCTCTGCGCCGCAGCCTCAGCTATGTCATCCAGGGAATGCCTAACATCGAGTCCCTCAACCTGTCCGGCTGCTACAACCTCACGGATAACGGGCTGGGCCATGCATTTGTGCAGGAGATCCCATCACTTAGGGTTTTGAACCTGAGTCTGTGCAAGCAGATCACAGACTCCAGTCTAGGCAGGATCGCCCAGTACCTGAAGAACTTGGAGGTGCTGGAGCTTGGAGGCTGCAGCAACATCACCAACACTGGGCTTCTGTTGATAGCCTGGGGCCTCCACAGGCTCAAGAGCCTCAATCTGAGGTCCTGCAGGCATGTCTCGGATGTGGGGATTGGACATTTGGCGGGCATGACCCGCAGCGCAGCAGAGGGCTGCTTGAACCTAGAATACCTGACTCTCCAGGACTGTCAGAAACTCACGGACCTGTCACTCAAACACATTTCCAAGGGGCTGACCAAGCTGCGGGTGCTGAACCTGAGCTTCTGCGGGGGGATCTCGGACGCCGGGATGATCCACCTCTCCCACATGACCTCCCTGTGGAGCCTCAACCTGCGCTCCTGTGACAACATCAGCGACACAGGGACCATGCACCTCGCCATGGGCACCCTGAGGCTGTCTGGGCTCGACGTGTCCTTCTGTGACAAGATCGGGGACCAGACCCTGGCGTACATCGCTCAGGGGCTGTACCAGCTCAAGTCGCTGTCGCTGTGCTCGTGCCACATCTCCGACGACGGGATCAACCGGATGGTGAGGCAGATGCACGAGCTGAGGACCCTGAACATTGGACAGTGCGTGCGCATCACGGACAAAGGGCTGGAGCTCATAGCGGACCACCTGACCCAGCTGGCGGGCATCGACCTGTATGGATGTACCAAGATCACCAAGAGGGGACTGGAGAGGATCACACAGCTCCCCTGCCTTAAAGTGTTGAACCTGGGACTCTGGCAGATGACAGAGAGTGAGAAAGTGAGGTGATTGGAGATGTTTGGAGGTTTGTGTGTGTGTGTGTGTGTATGTATGTGTTCGTTTTCTTTTTTGGATGAGGGACATGAGGGGGGGGGGGAGAAGGAGGTGAATGGGCGGGGAAATTTCTTTTCTTATTTTAAAAAGAGAGAAATCCTCCTCTTTTCCCCTCCTGTGTAAGGTGTGCTTCTCCCATGTGACCAGAATCTTCTGTTCATTTTTCATTTTGTTTCCGTTGGCCTTGCAGGATTTCAAATTAGTGTTTGGTATCACTTAATATTCTGCCTGGTAGAAAGCAATTAAAACTTACTTTTTTTTACAAGCTCATGAAAAATCCCTGTTAACACATCTCATATTGAGTTTTAATATCTCGTAAAACAAATTTTTACACTTCGGACTGGAGTGACTTCCACAATCCGCTTGTTTTCTCTCGACAGGATAATCATTTCCTGACACTTGCTTGCAGTAAATTCTGTAAGTGTTATCCATCCCTTTTTTATTTCAAAAAGCAAAGAAAGGTTTTACAAAGTTGAGACATTTATTTTTGCAGTGAGTCTGGATTTCAAACATTTAATCTCCGCTACAGCCATCACGCCTAAAAACCATTTGGCTACCTCGTATGTGGTTATTTTCAAAGGGTGTATACTGTTAAAAAAAGAAAGAGAAGGAATGAGAGACTGGGAGAAAATGTGCCTAAAGGGACTGTGTCTGCCCCCTCCCCCATATCTCTCCCCCATCCCTCCCTCCCTTCCTCCCCTCTTCCATGAGCAGAGAAAGGAGACCAGGACACAATCTAACTACCTTTGTTAATTTACCCCCATAAACAGCAACAATTTCCCAGAGAGAGAGAGAGAGAAAGGGAAAGTGAGCTGTAAAAAAAATTGCAAGAGGACGCCGCTTTATGCAAAATACATGTGCAAGAGCTTTTTTGTTTCCTTCGTTTTTTTAAGGATAAAGTCCAACTCCAACACCCAGTTTGCTTTGACCAATAAAAAGAAGCCCAAGCAGAAATACCTACAGTGATTCTATAATGATAAAGCAAACGTGGGGAAAGATGCTAAACACAACGTATGTCCTTATAGGATTATTAGGTATTTTTTGTCAGGGGGGGGAGCAGGTGGAGATAGATGTCAGTGAATGTCGCTCAGAGCGTCGTACTTCAAATTGAAGTGATTTCTATATTTTAACCTTTTATCGATCGAATCAGGGTTTTGTCTCACGGTTTTTTATTTTCCCACGTTAATACCAACACATTCATATTCATGTGGCTCTCACCGGTGTGGAGTAGCGCGAGAGAGAGAGAGAGGAGGGCAGGGATGTCTTTTTTTTCCTCCTCTTTTTTTTTCTCCATCTTCTCTCTGAATAAAAATACCCCGAATCCATTTTGAGACATGCTTAGAATAAGGAGCAATCGATTATTTTTCTTTCTCTCTCCTCCGTCTCGGGTTTCAAGCGGTATGCGTCTCTTTTCTCGCCCTCTCTCTCCCCACCTCTCTCTCTCTCTTTCTTACACACACACACACACACACACACACACGCATTTAGGCTGTACACACATGCACACGCGTGTGCATGCCGACGCTGGCGTGTGCGCGGTTTTTAATGTAATGCAATGACCTGCTAGAAAAATTAATATACGGATGTGCGTCCTGCTGAAAAAGCTGTGTGTGTTTGAAAATAAAAAAGATGTACTGTATATTATGTGTTTGTAAAGAGAAAAAAATGCAGAATCCCAAAATTAAATTGTTTTATATTCTTACGGTTAAAACAATTAAAGATATTTATATAATGAATGAAAAGAGAGCTGTGTGGATTACTTGTGTGTAGGTGCACCTCATTGTTGTCACCATGCTGTTTGTTGTTTTCAACAGGAAACATATCCAAGGTTTACTACTGTTTCCCACAAGACAGAGCTGCTATGGTTCTACAATTAATACATTGCTCCTAATAACCACCCACACACTTCTGAGTATTGTTCCTGATCAGTCCAGTCTTTCTCCTGAAAAAGGACTGGAAAAAAAGCATAAAAAAATCTCTTGTGTTGTTTTATTATTTATGAGAAGATTCAAAATGGATGCTTGCCGTCTTGATTTGGCTGCAGTGCCTGTGTAATTAATTATCACCAAGGCGTTTATTATAGGAAACTGTTCTACCCTGCTGATTTTTTTAATCATCAGCGTCTGTGAATGCAACCGAAAGGTGTTTCACTCAACTAGGAGGGAAGTTGAGTTTCACATTTTTAAGTCTCGAGGTCTCAGAACAGCAAAGAGGGGGTTGAATTCAGTGGATTTGGTGGTTTTAGGTGGAAGGATTTCAGTGTTAAGTTTTGGTTATTTTTGCAGCGTTTCCTTTCACATGTGGCAGAGCTGCGCCTGTGTGGCTGCATGTGCAGGGTAATGAGATCTAAAAGTTGGTTAGGGCAGATTTCCCTCTTTCTGCTTTCCATCAGGGACGTGTCCTGTGTGTGAAGTGACACACACACACACACACACACACACACACACACACACACACACACACACACACACACACACACACACACACACACACACACTCATAGGGAGGGTTGCCAGGCCAGTCAGTAGCCATTGTCTGTCTTTAGAAGTTAGGAAGGCAGGTTTTGGTGGGGCTTTTTTTTTCTTCTCTTCCTCTTTTTCTCCTCCTCTTGTTCAGTCATGCATACCAGATCCTAGACCAGGCAGGAGACCCCCTCCCTCCTGTCCTAACTCCTCCCGACCACCCCACCACACACACACACACACACACACACACACACACACACACACACACACACACACTTCTTTTTAGCATTCCACACCATCATTCAAAGCATTTAAGCATTCTCCCTCTCCTGACTCTCTGTCCATGGGGATTTGGGGATAAAGGCCAGCAGAGGGATTGTTGACCACAGGGACAGAGACAGACAGAAAGAAAGACACACACACACACACATACAGTATGTCACTGTTTGCTGTTTCTTAAGTTTGCTTTAGCTGGCCTTTGGTCTTGTGCAATAGCACTGCAACGAGAGCACACTGAGATGTGAAAGATTTGTGACATTTTGTGCCGCTTTGTCCCAGAAACATCTCAAATCGGCTCAACAGAGACTGTAAAGTGGCCTGTAAGCTACAGTTTACTGCATATTTTGCTTGTTTTGTTGTAGAAACTGCACAAGCTATTTGGAGTCGTACATGCAGCAACAAGGCAATGGAAGAAACAGAAGCAAAGAGGTTGTAATGCTGATAAATGATGTACATAATAGAGGGCTGTTTCTTTATCGTGTGACATTTTGTCGTGCAGACCTCTCCCCAACACATTCAGGAGACAAGGTCATGGCGTGCGCTTCTACAGAAAGGTCTGCAGGCTGAAATGTAGCCTGACGAAGATACAATCAGCTGCATTCAAATGATAATGTGATACCTTATTAATCCCCATAGGGAAAATCTCTTTTTTGTCCTGCTGCCCTCCACTGGGAGGTCAGAGGTCAGGCTCTGCTCAGGAGCTCCACTCACGGCAGGAGCTACTGGGGATCTGGTGTCTTGCTCAAGGACACATCAACAGGGTGCAGGGTTGTCATGTTTTAACATCCGGTCACCTTGCGTCCCTTGCTGTGCTGTTATGAGTCCTTGGAGGTGGTGCAGGCCACCTGTGAAGCACCAGCTTCACTTTTAAAATACTGAAAGACTTCTTTTTTTCTGGATGAAACAATTTCCCTGAACAATCTGTGAGCAGAATACAAACTCGCCCATTATTGTATAAGTTGCAGTCTCAATTTGCATTTTGAATAGAGAGAGCTGAGTGTGAATTAAGCTCTGGAGTTTCGCTGCTGGGTGTTCAGCATTATGTAGTTACAGAGCATGATATATCACTCTATTGTACACACTGCGAGTTAACTTCAAGTTGTATGAAAAGAAACCTGGTGCTACAAATGTTCTCATTTATTGTGACGTGCAGGAAAACTGTCACTGCAGGTCACCAAAAGCTGTTTGAAAATGGCCAAAGTGCTTTTACACACCGTATAGTTATTATAAACGGACATCCACAGAACATGTAAAAAGTGACACTTTCATATTTGCTGCTCGTTAGGACTGTTAAGCGTCTCTTTTGTGACAATTGTGCAAATTTACAGTCAGTAAAACCAAACCTCTCTGCAGTTTTAGTTACTTTTTATGATCTTCCATCCATCTCACAAAAATCTTTTAGTTTTCTTGCCAATAATACTAGAAGATGGTTAGCGTAGCTTAGCACAGAGAGTGAAACAAAGGGGAAACAGTATGCCTGGTTATGTCTCATTAAAATGTTATGTGTCTGTTTAATCCATATGAAGATTGGAGTCTCCTCCGATTGTCTAATTAAATCCTAGTAATGACACAAACCTCTGGAAAGTGGCGGCTTCTGGCCAAGAATTATCTCGATGATGAGATGCATACTGTACTTTCTACAGAGCTAGGCTACGTGTTTTCTTTTGCTTTTGGTCTTTTTGCTAAGCTAAGCTAACTGTTTTCAGCTTTAGACTAAAAGAGACATGAGTGCATCAACTATCCAGCTGCAGACCAACAAATTAATGTAATATTCTTACATGATTAATTCAGATTAGTTTAACTCAGTTTCATTCATATGGCACCAATTCATGGTCTCTATCATCTCAAGATCTTAAAAGATTATATTATAGACGAAACTCAATGAATCCAAGCAATTTTTTGAGCAAGCTTTTTGCAAAGATAAAGCTTTGCAGTATCAGGCCCAGGCAGAGCAGCCATCTGCCTCGACTGGTCGGGGTGAGGTTAAAGGGTAGAGAGCAGAATGGCACACAGAAAACAGGCAAAGCTTAAGAGAACAATGGGGAGCTCTGGGGAGGTCAGTGAGGCTAATATCCACATTTGTAACAAAGATACAACTTCACAATGAGCCTGAAAGCTGCTGCTGCGCTCCTCCACCTCAGGTCCACTCTCCTGCATCGGCCACATCTGGTAGAGCACAGCGCTACCACTGCCAGTCCTCATTTTGCCGTGTACCTCAAAGGTTCAGCGTTGCAGCCAAGCAAAGATTGTGTGCACTCATTGCACTGTAGGCAGCTGGGATCAAAGCGTGCACTAAATGGCTTCATCTTAAGAACCCTGTATCTTCCTGTCAGTGCGATTTTCCCCTCCTCAGATCCACAGATCCTGCTCGTCTGCGTGATTGACAGCTCCTAAACAAGTTAATTCAAAAACAACGTACAGGCGAACCTAAATTAGACAAAGGCCCACATGTCTGCCACATATAGGTCGCTGACAAAACCTTTTCATACTTACAAGTGCGGCTTTTGAACTTTGCTGCGTGTGCGAGTGTGTGTGTGCGCCTGCAAGTTGTAAAAGCTGAACTGTGACTCGTCACGTTGTGCTCTGAACCGCATTTCCTGTCAGGCAGAGAGGAACAGTATTATGTATGTGTGTGAGTGTGTTTTACTGCTATGATTAAAGGAATAGTTCACCATTAAAAGGGGAACTGGGGTTCTTCACAACATAGCAGCAGGGGTATTAGCGGCAGAGTGTTACTGCCCTCCCCCACATGTCTGTCTTGGGCGGCAGCAACTCCTTGTCTGCTGTGTTGTCTGTATTTCTGGCCTGTTTTTAGATCTCTGCATGTCAGCTTTTGCAACTTGTTTTGCAGCCTATGGTGCGGCCTCGCTTTCCTACCTGTTCTCTTCCATCTCCTTCCTCCTTGTCCCTGCACCTCCACCTTTATTTCTCTCTCCATTTTGTGCCCTCTCCTCACCCTTTCTCTTCCCTCCCTCCTTCTTTCTGCGGCACCTGGCTGGTGCTGAGGTGTCGCTGAGGTACAGTAGACGGCTCTTTGAAGTCCCAGGGGCCCTCAGGGGTTGTGTATATGCGTGCCTCTGTGTGTCAGGAAACTTGTTTTTTTTTTTATCAGCAGCTCCAGTCAAGAACATTTGGCATTGCTTTTGATTTGGGCATCTCTAATGGTGAAACATCCTGCTTGTGTGCTGCCTGTTACCTTTCCTGCTTTGCTGAACCAATTACTTCTGGTAAACAGCTAAAAGTTTCTTAAAATTTGATGACTAAGATGTGTTTTCTTTTCTGCATTTTGGATGTATTTTAATAGGAGTGAACAGGAAATGTGAGGAAAGAGAGCAGAGGAATGACTTGCAGCAAAAGTCTGGTCAGACAGGAATCAAACCGGGAACTCGCTGCTGACGACATTTGTGTCCATGTGGTATGTGCCCAAACCACTCGGTTATTTTGTTGGCCTACACAGTGGATTTTTGTCTTTGCAAGACTAGCTTAACCCTGGAACCCCAAACCTGCTCGTGGGTTTCAAAGGCATGTTATCTTTGAAAAGTTACATCATTAATCAGTACCAGAACTGGTAAAAAAAAGAAGAAAAAAGCATTGAAAATTGTGGGACTTTCAGGTTTACTGACAGTTTTTGAACTAATCATGTGTTCAGTCAGAACAATTACCAATTCAAAACTTAAAATCGTGATATTTTATCATAATAAAGTTATAAACAAATTTTTTACACTAGCTATATTGTGTAAAAACAAAAAAAAAATCACACTACTTGGCACATCTGACAAGGTTTTAGTGGATAGTGTACATGTTGACTCCAGGTTTGTTCATTTTTTGTACAATAAGTCATCAAATCTTTTGTCTTTTTCTGTTTTAATGATATACATCCTCATAATTTTGGTATTCTGCACTAAAGACATTTCTAACTTCCTTCTACTTCGAGCCATGGTTTCACTGTTTCCATCAAGGTGCAGAACTTTATACTTTAAATAAGCCCACAGTGAGTAAAAATGTAACAGCAGCAGAAAAAAAACACCCAGAAACCACTTGGGTTTAATTACTCCTATGAGGCCTTTTGGGATATATAACTACATAAACACCAACGTAAAGTTTGTGTTCAAACATGACAATAAAAACAGCTTGAGAGGAGTAAAAATTAGGAGCAGCAGCTTGGTGTGGTAGTGTTCTGACTTACTGGGTTTGGGGCTGGCACAGTCAGAGCAGAGAGGGGGAGGAAAAAGCACCTCTGTCCTGAAGTCTGCTAGAGTCAGCACCCAACCTGGAGAGAGGAAAAGAGAGGGGGCGGTGAGTCGGAGAAAGAAAGACAGAAAACCAAGGAAAGTGGTAAAAAAGAAAGAAAGAAGAGGAGGAAGAAACGGATGAGAGAAGGAATAGGAGGGAGAGAGGAATCTGTGAGTCACTGTTTAACTGTGGGCTGCAAGAAGTCGGCTAGCCATGTTAAAATACCGTCTGGGCACACACACATACACCCACACACACACCAAACTCTTCCAAAATACAAAAAAATCTGCCCAAACTTCAACAATAGTTGGCACACACGCACACACACACACACACACACATATTAAAAGCATTAATGCAGAAATCTTGCCACTGCCTCACTCGTACTTTGCTGCCCAGCAGACCAGCTAATTATTTTCAGTTGGACACCAGGCGCACACACACCTCTGCTGCACATTCCTCTGAAAGTAATGAGCTGCTTCTCTACAAAGGTAAGAATTTAGGGGAAGGTCAAAAATAATTCTTTCCATTTCAAAATGGCTAACTTTTTACTGCAAAGGAAGGAACACTGACATCACCTAACCCCTCAGTGTTTAATTATTGATGATTTTTCCTTTAAAAAATGAACTCTGGTAAATTATAATTAGTTCTTTCTCTAGTTGAGAAATGCTGAAAAGAGACGGTGCTGTGGTTTCTTGATTCTTCCCCCTAAACCTTGTCCTTTAGTTTTATAACAATGTGATTTAGGACTACAAGTTACTAGTTAAATTAATGAGTTGATTGCTTTTTTCCATCATTTCATCAATTTTTTAGTCTGTGAAATCTAACAAAACAGCTTAAAAAGACTGATTTTGCCAGAGGTGCTAAAGAAAAAGGAATGGGATCAATACAGATCACTACAGTACAGCAGCTTTTGAGATATTTCAGTCTAGACAAAAAGAGGTTCTTCAGCCAACAAATGGACATTGTCATCCCCAAAACCAAGCAGCCAGCGAGGCTAAAAGCTTCATCACAAGTTATACAAGCTCAAAATACCCTGTTATTGTCTGACAACCAAGCAAAACCCAGACATATTCCATTTGTACTGGTGTTCAAAGAAATTGCATCTAACCGTTTTCACGATGGAATGGTACATAAATGACCAACATTACAAATACAAACTAAAAAAACAGCGTATTTATTGTTACAGTAGTTAAGGCAGAGCTGAAGATATTCTAAAATAAGCATGTGTATCCTTATGCAACAGTTTTAGTGAATGCAGCATTCATGGCTGAAATGTTAGCAGAAGTTGCTTCAGTTTATCACTTTGAATAGAAAACAAATAGAAAAACTAAGTAGGCATCAAACAAGAAAGGATTGCAGCGTGCTTGTATAGCTTAAAGTAGCAGCTGATGCAACATTACCTTATCACCTATCAATCTGAAGTGATGCAATCTGTGAGAAATATTGCTATGTACTTACATGAATGGGACAATAGTTGTAACTTTTAGGAGTGATGTGCATTCCTTAAACAGTGTGTTTACATTAAAAACACACACAGTACACTGCTCAAATAATGAATCACTAATGAAAATTGAGTTGTTTCACTGCTGCTTTTTCAGCATTTAAATCAGGGAAACCTTCATCCATTTGGTATTCTGGGTGTTTAACTGTTTATTAATTTATGACATGCTGTTATCAGGTCATTTACTGCTATAGGCCCAGTGCTCATTAGACAACATTTTCATTTGCTAGCATTTTAGCTTTTATCCACAGACCGTAAACTGTATCAGTATTATTCTCACACTTCTTCTTCTATGTTTATGTTTGTAGTATGAGCCATGCTAGTCACATTGTTATTGTTTTTACTTTTTGCACATCTACCATTAACCATTCTACATTGTTTTGCTCGCAAAAATGTTTCCTCCGACAGAGTGGATGAGAAAACAACACACTAAATCTTTAATTTGAAACTATAAGACCCTGCTTCATTCACAATCAAACCATGGACGTTGTTATTGAATCTTTTATAAAAACCCCGGCAATTACAATAGAGACTGAGAATTATGCAGCATGTGCTGCTGACTTCTGCTCCCTGTTCCTGCTTCATTCGACAAAACCCAGCAGAGAAACGACAGCAGAGAGAGGATGGACAGGGAGAGAGGAAGAGAGAGAGAGGAGAATGACACGAGGCTTCTTTTTAGCTTTCTTTGTCTCCATGTGAAACCACGTGAAGCTCTGACAGAAATGTGACAGATGCCTGCAATGTCAAAAACCAACAGGCTCGCACACATTCTAATTTGTCAGGTGAGACAGTGTTTTGGTAGCGTAGGAGGTGTGCTGCGCTTGTGTGTGCTTGTCTTCCTGTGCACATGCGATTGAAGGTGTGTGTGCATAATGCATGTGCGTAGACACTCGGCGTGTGTCTGAGCCTCTCTGCTGGCTTCCTGTCAGTTGAGCTTGTCATTCAAGCATCAATAAAGAGAAACTTTTTCTCTCTCTTTATTTTGTTTAAAATTTTGTCATGCTCTTCTCAAACAGGGGGGGAATGGGCAGAAAGGGAGACAGAAAACTGCAGGAACAGTCGAATGGGGTTTAACACATGTTTGACAGGAAAAACTGCACTGAAACAGATTTCATCATGTTAACAACAAACTTTTCAGGGCTTTTTCTTAGGTAGATGCTAGGAGTCTTTCAGGCTAATTCAGGCTTGCCACGTCTGTTTCCTCAAGGGTCTGGAAGGGCATATGTGTCGTACATTTCATCTTTCACCCACAAAGGTCTGCACAGAGTGTTCGCACTGCAAGCACAACAACTGCACACAACTATTAAAAGAAATTATGCTTGAATCAATTGTTTATAATGAGAGACTACAAGTGGACTCTTGGTCATCGACACCTTTATAAGTCATCATTAAAAGAGTTGCAATTGAAGTAGCAGCTGCAGGGTTTAGAGGTGTTTGATTTGTACGTGCCCTACCAAAGTGTACAGCTCTAAATTCTCCAGAAGTCCTGTGCTATGTCTGCTCAGTATGCTTGGGATACATCAGGAAAAATTACATTGACATGGTGCAACAGGCCAATCTGCAAGTAGCTGCTATATCCTGTGTAAAGTGCAAAGTCACAGACAGCCTGTCAGAAACATCCACCAGAGTTTCATTTGTCTTTATGCTCCACGTGAGGAGCAACGCAATGCATATCAACTGTAAAATAAATAGAACTGCATCTGCAGTCGTTGCCTATTTTGAAAGCTTGCATCAGTCTATGCACTTTGAGGTTAAAAGTGGGATTCCTGACTAAACTTTTGGGTTGGACTACCTGTTTTTGAATTATGTCAACATATACAACCTCATCAAACCTTAAGATTGGGCCAGTTATGCCTGCAGTCATGCACAAGGGTCTGCTAAGGTCCTCGGTAGCAAAGTTTGCATCTACCAAAGTCTGCAGGATTCTGTGTGAACCCCTCTACAATCTTAGTTTGGACAAAAGCAGACATGTGAGAGCATGTGTTTTTTACTGGGGTTTGCTGGAACTATTTCTAGGCTGTCTAGGCAGCGTCTTTTTTCCTTTCTACCCACAACAAAGACAAGCTAGCTTTCCCTTTGCTTTTAGTCTTTTAGCTAAGCTAAGCTAACCGCTGTAGCTGTATGTTTAATGTGTGCAGATATGGAAGTGACATCAGTCTACTCATCTTGTTCTTGGCATGAGAGCAAGCAGGCGTGTTTAAGAACGTTAGGGTGTTTTTTTTTTAAATAACTTGTGCACTACTGGGAAAACACTGTAAACTGTGGTCACATTCTTAGGGGTGGCTTTCTCTGCAACAAATCATGACTGGACTGCAGGTTTCTTAGGAGGCATTGCATAGCACTTAATGCTTTGTGGAAACTAGATCAGTCTTATCTGAAGCACAATGCAGCAGAGCAAAAGTAAGCACATAATCAGAGGATCAATACATCAAGCTTTGTTCTCAGAAAGACAGAAAAGAAAGTCTATCACAGATACAGAATTAGCTCAGTAAAGAATGCAAGACCCCAATTAGGAGAAGTATTGTCAAACAGTAGTGTCTCTAAACTATTTTTTAGACATTCCTGACCAGCATTGTCCCAGTGGATGACCAGAAAACAAGTTAAATTTACTGATGAATCCACATTTATTTTGATGGCAGCAAAAGTAGAGTGCATGTAAAAAGACAAACAGAAGTGGAGTGATGATGCAAAATACCAAACCGGCAGTGGAACACAGTTGTGGGAACATTCAGATATTGGAGGTATCAAGCTACTCTGGACGTCGACTTCAGCCCTCAGAGACATTCTTCAGAGACATGCTGCACCCTCTGGTTTGCATCTTTCTGGAGAATGATTCATCCTACAGCAGGATAATGACCCCAAACATACGTCAATGCTTTGACTTGAAGACCAAAGAAGATGGACCTTCCTCCACAGTAACCGACCTTGTAGATCATTTATTGGACACTTGAAGACTAAGAAAGCCAATACTCCCACTACTACCATCACAACAGGCTCACATTGTAAGATCAAGCGGGAATCAGGTTTTGAACAAATGTGTGGAGTTCATATCAATTTGAGTATATTCTATCATCGAGGAAAAATGGGGCATATTAAATAATAAGATATACTAATAAAATCTAAAATAAAAGGAAGCCTGAAGTGATCCAAGCACCAAGAAAATTCATAAAAATTAGCCTGAGCTGGTTTGAACTGTATTTGATTGAACTGAGAGTATGGGTCGCTTCCTGTTCAATCCAATTAACCCAGGAAGTGGACATTCAAACCATAAGAAAATCTCAAACAGTTATTTAATATTCACTATATAAAGCATTATTGAGACAGAGTAGCACTCTTATCTCTCAGTAAATGAATTACAGTTTCAATTTGCATTTTGAGTGAATTTAACTGAAAGTGCCTGAGACCCGGAGCATCCACCAGAGCTGTGGTGCGCCTGCTGATAACCAGCCTGTCAGTTCTGGATTTGGCAAAAGCTTTATTCACACCTGCATTAAAAAAAAAAATGAAGGCCTGGTTTGTGATTGGCTTCGATGTGTGTAGATCTGAGACACAATTCTGGCATGAGGAGATACAGACTGATATAAAACAGAGATTCATGTTGGAAAACATGCATCAGTCCTGTTTTATTGCAGGATTGTTCAGGCTTTGTGTACGGAAACAAAGAATGGCTTCAAGATCCAGAAACTTTGGATGCAATTGTGAATCTGAATGCAGCTATGACATGGGCTGTTGGAATTCAAATCACATTTAACCTTGAAATATTTTAATTTAACTGACATGCCCCCCATTTTCAATTTCTAGGCAATCCTTAGAATTTTTTAATTTCACTTTTTTAGTGTTTCAAAAACTTGGACACAAAGTCAAAAGCCAGATATCAAAAAAAGGTCATATTCCAGGTGCTTTACATAATGTTTTAGAATTTTTCAGAAACAACATTTGTAATAAATGTCCAGATCAAAAAGTTCAAGTCAAAACTGAAAACATATAAACACTAAAAGTTCAGACTACAGAAGATAGTCACCAGATCAAACCTTGATGACATACTAAACTGACGTGTTAACCTTGAAAAAGAAAATACATACATGAAAAGAATAAAAACATTTAAAAGGCTTTTGGAAACTCAGAATTCAGAGTTAAATTTCAATCATTCTGACCATTCTTTGCCTCCATACATAATGGAAGACGACATGCGTTTTCACGACGGAGCAACACTAAACTCATCACGTCGTCTTCAGGGCTGGACTCAGATGTGTGGCAGCAGGTGAATTTTCTCCACCGTGGAGTGGCGCAGATCTCAGCCCTCCACTGCTGCTTCGACAGATGTGATCGGACTGGAAAAAACTGCAGCGGCGGGTTTGTTTGCTGCTCGAACACAGCATGGCTCAGTGAGTCGTGTTCGCAAAGTCAGACGTGATTGTTTTATTTGTATTTCTCTGTCTCTGATTTAACAAAGGGGAGAAGCATGAACTCGGTCGCCGCTGAAACCAGCCATCGCATTTTCATAATCAGCTTCTTTGTGTCCATAAACAAAATAAACTTTAGATGCCAGGAAAAGGAACGAGGAGGATAAGGAAATTAGACGGTGACATATATGATTACAGCCTTTACTGTGTGCAAGAACAAAGAGGGAGATAATTAGTGTGTTTGTGCGAGAAAGAGATTTTTAAAAGACACAAATAGAGAAATAGAATGAGAAAGAGACATGGGAGGTGGAGAGAGAGAAGATAAAGAGAGAAACTGAGTGTGGAATACAAAGAGGGGTTGTGAGTGTGTGTGTGTGTGTGTGTACACCAGGTGTGTATCTGCCGTCCCCAAGGTCCTTCTAGCTGTCTTCTCCTATTGATTAGTTCATATTGATCTGGTCTGGCACGTACACTCTGACACACACATACACACACACACAGCATGGTTCACTTGATTTAGCCAGGCTCTGACACAGGGGACATGAGGGTACATTGTTAACACACATGCAAGCATGCACACACATTCACACGCACAAACACAACCCTTCTATCATCTGGCCTCTTAAAAGGACAACCATCTTCTCTGTGTCACACACACACACACACACACACACACACACACACACACACACACACACACACACACACACACACACACACACACACACACACACACACACACACACGTGCACGCTTGTCAAACAGCAAACACTCACTCTGCCTGTTTGCTTGTGTGCATTGGTTGTCTGGCAAACAGGCAGCAGAAACAATGAGCATGTAGGAGACAGACTGTCAGTGAAAAACTCAAGGTCTTGTACAATAAACCCTGTGTTTCTGTTTGTCTGGAAATTTTTTGATTCCGCTTTAAATGCCGTATGTAACACTACACGTTTTAGATGTTACTGGATTAAGCCATGGCTAATCTTTACTTTTTAGCTGCTGTGATTTATATTTTCATATTGGTGATTTACAGTGATCTTGTCACAATAATTATGTTTACTTACACAGCAGTATCTAGTAGAAGAGGTTAATCCCAGCTTTGATCCTATTTGGGATGTGGAGTTTGCATGAAACATTGAGAAAATCTGATTATTCATATCCTAGTATACAAAATATATACTAGCATTCTAGCTACTGAATAATGCCAGAAAACTTGCAGTTTTATTTGGTATTCCTGTAAATGTTAGTCTAATCTTAAAGGCCTCATATTGTGGCCCTTGTCAGCATTTCAATAAATGAAAGTCTCAAATGTATGCAGAATGTGTTTTATTTTTTCAGCTCAAAATGCTGAAAATATGTTTCATCTCAACAAGCTGTAAAACGCCTGGTCTAAGTGTTGTTCTAAACAGGCAGTTTGGAGCTAAGCTGCTGCTGCACACGCCCCCTTCAGGAAGAAGACTCTCTCTGTGTCTGTGACTGACAGCATGAAGCATTCACAGGTGTAAATGAGTGAGTGAGACCAGGGCTTTTGAATCACTTCTAACTTTCTCTGTGACTGACTATCTTACAATGAAATATCAGTGTACAGTGAACCCTTGTTTATCACGGGGGTTACGTTCCAAAAAGAACCCGCGATAGGTGAAATCCGTGAAGTAGTCAGCTTTATTTTTTACAGTTATTATACAATACTGCACTTGGGGGAGCGCTGCAGCTGCAGCCAGATGGACGCCGCGGCGGTACTCTTGCCTCAGAGAGCGGGCCGGCTGAATCAATCGGAGCAGTCGGGGGTGGGGAAGGCTCGCGCCTGTGCTCTTCTCCTGGGGAGCGCGGCTGCGGTGGCCAGAGACGGCTGGGGACCACGTCCACTGTCCGGTTGACGGCGGGGGAAAAGAAGGCTGCTCTGTCGGCTCCGTCTTTCAGGGTGTCTCACTACATGAAGACCAAGGAGAGAAATGATCCAGCGCTCCACAGCAGGCAGTGCTGGCCTGTATGGCAGAGGAGACCAGGCACGGAGACTGTTCATGTTGGTCAGTCCCTTAGCCAATCAGGATGCAGAACACAATGCACTGTTTAAAAAAAGCATAAAAAAACTGCCCTAAAAAAATCCGTGAAACAGCGAAGCCGTGAAAGGTGAACCGCGTTATAGCGAGGGTTCACTGTATTCACATATGTGGGAATATGTAAGTACAGTGAGGAGGAAAGAAGCAAACCAAGAGAAACACTAGTTGAGTTAAGGCAATTTCAAAACTGCTTCTGAATCATTGTTGATTGGTTTCAAATTAGTCTTCTCTGAATGTCCTTCAGCATTACAGTTTCCACAGGTTCTGAATTGTGCTACATTAGCCGCACAATACACTAACACGAAGGATTTTCCTCTTGTTGTGGCTGACATTGCTTTCAAAAATAAAAATAATTTATTGGCTCTTCAGTTCCTCAGATATTGTTAGTGCATGAAGATTTCTATGTTCACTCTTGCAGCCAACAGCAGAACATTTGGTACATTTTGCTCATGGCTGAGACATTTTAGAGACAGCAGAAGCAGCTCTAGAAAGTAAATAAACATGGTGGGACAGTAATAGGTGTTTGAATTGTCACAGCTTTTATGTTACACATCCAAATTTTTAAGACATAAAATAGACATTAAAATGGATTTTCACTGGTCTTTTGAATTAATCTGAATGTGGCTGGTGAAAATTAGGCTTGTTGCAGGCTGAACACTTTTAAATGCCAAAATTGTGTTATACATTTATCCTATCCAACTTATTGTCATCAGAGGATGACAGTGACAGGAAATTGAACATGTCCTCCATTTTGTTCAGGGCTCACGCTGTGCTGCTACCACACAGGACTATGTAGCAGTGGATGAAGATACCCAGCTGTGGCTGTTGTTTTAGGGTCAACGTGATGGATTTCAGTGACCCCAAGTGGAAAGAAAATTTCTGCATGATAGGAGCATCATTTTACCGGCTGTGTGACACAGTTGAACCGTTCACGAGGCCAGAGGAAACATGGGTACGAACCCCAGGCCTGTTCACGATGAGATCAGCTGTAATAGTGCACAAATTGGACAGCTGTGGGGAATAGTGCTTGGTTTCTAATCAGTTTGCTGTTGACAGGAGCACAATCAAAGCAACTGTATGCATGATGGATAACGGTCTGAGCCATTCCATAAAAATCCCAACCAGAGGAAGCCAGTGTCTGTAACGCCACTTAGCTGAAGCTGAGGCTCCAGGGTTCTTTTGGAGTTTTAGTATAATCAGGTTTCTGAAATCAGGATTTGATGTTTACATGTGCAAACATGTAGATGGGATATGGATCATAACTAGGATACCCAAGTCCACTGAAGCACACTCAAGCTCTTTCTTTCAAGAAGCTTGCCTTATAACATGTCACTATTGTTGTGGAAGGCTGCATTTTAACCCAAACCAGGATATTTACCCAAACTTAACCAGGTAGTTTTGGTACCTAAACTCAACCAAATAGCTGTGAAAGCAAAACTTAAGTTACAAAATGAAATGCAAATTTAATAAAAAAACCAAAGGTCAAACATGGAGCATAAATCTTTTGGATGAAGGTCCTGAGACTTCCGCCACCATCGCCCCTCCAGCCTCCTTATGATGCTTATTTAAAGCGAAAAAACTCGTATACATCTACCAGTGCTGAATATTGGCACAGGAAATGGTACAACAAACCCACACCCACTTACAATCAAATTCTGCTGTTCTTTTTAGCTGTATGTTGATTTATCACAACTTTTAACTCATCATTTTAGGCCCTGTTTACATGGCAACGTTTCACTCAGAAACACAAAAGGATTTCCTTTGCCTTGTTGAGTTTACATGACAACGGAGTGGGAAAAACAATCTGTCTTAACATTGGAAGGACTGAAAATGCTGTAGCACGCATGCCAGGCTGGTAATTGGTGATGTAACTTTGTAGAGGTCCACCCCATGTGACCACTACCCGTTCCTCCACAGACCAGAAGAAATAGAGCCATCGATGTACAGGTGGGCTGATTATCTGGGGTATGTATTGAACCGCTGAATGCAGTAATGGTGCAACAAATGCACACTTTGTTGAAAGAGTTTCACTAAGTTCAGTACAGTCAGCAGCACGAGCCCAACACGGTAGTCTGCCATTGTCCCTGTTGTCGTTCGTCACTGAAAACTGCAGCTACTCATTCACACGATGGCGGCAGCTGTTGCGTTTGAGAAAAATTCCACTCCAGAGGTCGTACTCAAAAGTTTCCTTTTTCGGTCGGTTTCTGTGTAAACAGGAGGCTGAAACCCAACAAAACCTTTACGTTTCATCCTAAATCCACTGTCGTGTAAACGGGGCCTTACTGTCCTACAGTTTCCCTTTTTCAGTTGATTCTTTCTGTTCTTGTCATTGTCATTTTCTGCTAAAGTCCAGCTATGTTATCTGGTAATCAGCAGACATACTGAATCAATGATTTGCAGATGACTACAGCATTGGAAAAATACTAAAACAAATAACATTCCCATTTCTCAAGTGGCTAGAAACAGGACTCTAAATTAATACTAATACTGCTGAGCTGATATGCCAGCTTATTGCCAACATGTCAGCCGTAACTTACATCAGTGTCCCATTTATGTGCGCGGCCCTCACATAGGCACAAAATGAGCTATTGCAACTTTAATGTCATTATTCTGCATTTTTTGAGAAATTTTTGCTGCATGATATTCTGATGCTGCTCTTTCGGAATGTTTTGGGTCACAAAACAGTTTCATCACAAGATAAACAAGCAGTCGTCGTCAAATAGAGTCAACTGCCGCAGCAGTAGCCTAAAGGCAGCAGCTGAAAGTAGCAGGTTTGTGACTGGAGGGTCAACTGTGCCAGTCCTTAGGCTTGCTGGGAAAAGTGCAGGTGAGGTGAATGAGTAATGGCCTCCCCTTTTTCAAATAAAAAGAGAGGAAGAAAAAAAAAGCGTACAGTCAAGTGAAGGTGCCCTTGAGCAAAACATCTCACCTCCAACTGCTCCTGAGCTGCTTAGTGGCAGCTGCAGAGGAGTGTGTTTGTTCAGGGCAGATCCCAGAGTGACTGTGTGAAGGTGAAGCCGGCTGACAAAGCGTACGCAGCCTATACTTGTTTTGTCTGCGTTTACAATGATAGGAGAGGAAATAATGTGGAAAAAGGTGAAAAGACGATAAAAGCAATCACACACTGCTCGTCAACAGCTCTCTAACGAGGGGGTTTGCTTGTTGTGACCAGAATGACGCAAGATCGGACCGGATGTCGGCCGCCCTGACACATATCAGTATGTATGCACGCCACACACAGATGCACTCTCATATCTTTTTTATTTGTCCTTCATCCAGCCTCTCTGCTAGACTTTCCTTTTTTTCCTCTTTGTCTCTGAATCAGAAGAAACGTCGCTGTCTGTCTCTGCCTTTAGTCTTTTGTGTGCACGCAGACACGCACACATGAATACAGTACGTGCACAGATACAAAAACACCTGCACCCACAGAGACACACACACACACACACACACACACACACACACACACACACACACACACACACACACACACACACACACACACAGACTGGCTTCTGCTGCTGTGATGGCTCCGAGCTGTCAAAACATCCTTGCTTTCCTTCCCTCTCTCACCAAAGCAGCTTGACTGAGCTTGTCTATGCAGGTTCACAGAGACTGCTGTCTATCCACCCTCATTCTTTCTTTTCACTCTCTTCTCTACATTTCCGTTTCTTAGCGTCTTGATTTTGCCTTCCTGCTGTTCTGTATGCCATTGTTCTACTGTGTCATTTATATGTGTGAATGAAATGTAATACAGAGCTGCTCATAATAGTCTATGCTGGCTCTTCACCTGCCAAGGTCTTCATGCAGATTTCATACTGAAAGAGTCATTTTCTGTCCAAACTGAAATGCTTCAATAATATAAAAGCAGAAAAATGTCACCTCTCTTCACTTGCAATACAAAAATCGAGCTAACACGCTGAAAAGACAAAACCCAATCGTTCTGTTGAGTCTCAGACTATGCTTGCTCTAAGCTGGCTTAAGGGTAAAGTCTGTGATTCTAATCCAACACAGTTTTTATGAAATTCATTCTGTATCTCTTTACGGTTAAAAGACAGGTCTTGCTCAGGAAAAGGAAAGCAAACAGAGTGGCTTGGACTGATCCCCAAACCCCATACCAGCAGGAAAGGGAGAGGAAAGGAAAGAGGTCCAGTGAGAGGAAAAGTTACAATAAACCTGACAGGTGCTATCTAAATATGCAAACCTTTAAGCTCCTGGTATATTGCAAAATGGACACACATGTGGCTAGCAGGGCCAGCAGTGGATGTGCACAAAGTTGTGTTTATGCTACACTGTGTGTCTGTCTATGCAGACTATGTTCTCCTGTGTGTGTTCATCCTATATGGCGGTGATGGTTATGTTTGGTTTTATTTCAGCAGGTCTCTCACACAAAATTAGTGTGGGATTCCTGAGACAATCCATCTTTGTACAACTAAAGTTACAGAGGAGTTACATATCTCATCTGGCCTGGGAACACCTTGAGATCCCTAGGAGGACTCAGAAAATATTTCTGGAAAGAGAGAGGTCTAGAATGGCCTTGTGCATAGTATTCTTATCGACCTAAAATCATACTTGGATAAAATTTGTGTAATGTCCATCCATTTTCTTCTTCTTCTTATCCGGAGTTAGCCTAGCCGTGCTAGACCCAGCTCTTAAGACACAAGGGTCTAGGAACGCTCGAAAAGGAGGGAGGCGGGCTAAAAGATTGTCTTTCAAATCACTCTGCAGCAATTGGGTAGGTATACAACCAATCAGCGCAACAAATAGGCTGACGTAGTTCCTAGAGCGCCGCATTGTGGCTAAGTCCCATTAGCTTCCCAACCAGCGGAGCCAACTGGTATATTAAGGATTTGCCATATCCCGTCGGCATAAGTCCAAATACGTCTTTCTTCTCAATGAAACACTTCAGTGCCGTCCTTTGTTTATCTTTCAAGTTGAATTTTAGCTTCAAATCTTTAAGGGCTGTGGCCAAAGCCGAGTCGAAAGATAAATGTTTATTGTGCGCCGGTTGTTTCTGTCAGAATCGTCGCGCCTCTGTCGTCACTTAGTTACGCCCGCCTTCTGACTCTACACTTCATGGTGATTCGTCCGGCCAGTTTTAGGAGCATCCAACCTCGAGCCTTATGGAGGGTAACTGGACCCACCCTGGCAGAGAATTAAATTCGTTGCCGTGGGTTGTCTAGCGCGGCTAGGCTAATCCGGAGTCGCATTGTAGTGGCAACAGGTTAACACCACATCAGTATTTTCAGGTTGTATTTGCAAACCTGTCCATCACTGAAATGATGAAACTATCCTGAAAATTTGTTGTTTTTTTCTGGCATACTATATTATTTGAAGCACAGTACAATTGCAGCATATAAATGCTACCAGTTTACATTAATCCTACACTGACTCCATTGAGGGCCTGGGATCTTTCTGCATGGAGTTTGCATGTTCTCCCTGTGCATGTGTGGGTTTTCTCTGGGTACTCTGGCTTCCTCCCACAGTCCAAAAATATGCTGACGTTAATTGATCACTCTAAATTTGTGAATGTGAGTGTGACTGTTTGTCTGTATATGTAGCCCTGTGACAGACTGGCGACCTGTCCAGGGTGTCCCCTGCCTGCGCTCAAGTCAGCTGGGATAGGCTCCAGCACCCCCCGCGACCCTAATGAGGATAAAGCGGTGTATAGAGGATTGATGGATGGATGACTCCATTGATCAAACACTGTTTCATGCAAGAAAAAAATTAAACTGACAACATTATTGTGATTAAATGAAAACACCCGTGTTGAGTCATCGGACATAATGACATTCAGAATGAACTCCCACTGAGGTGGTTTGTTTCTGCTCACCTCCAGACTCTGTCTGAGCAAGTCCTGTCTTGGAGAAGCCTTTTCTAGGGTTTGAAAAACTCCAACATATTGTGACTCAAAGACATAATCTGAGCAGAAAAGATGTGTTTACAAATACAGCCACCTTGTTGTGGGTATTATAGACATCTGTGGTACCATCGCAACCTATGTGTCAGAGCTACGCTATTTTTATGCCTATTGTGCTTATTAAAAATGAATGTGGTGCCGATCCAGGTCATAACACACCCATGACCTGCAGCTAGCAGAGAGCATGCTGGTGATTTTACCCCACAAGGAAACAGAACAACGGTTCAAGAGCACAAAATAGGTCATTTTTCTTCTAAAACATGGCTTCCTGGTAAAATATTTTTCTGTCCTCTTTCCTGGTCCGATCTGCTTCTCTTTCTTTTCTCGCTCTCTCCTACTTTCACACACACACACACACACACACACACACACACATAGAGGCGAGAGCTGTGTGTTTGGCCTGCAGGGTGTGCACAGCAGGGAGGAATCAACCGTATGGCAGACATGAGGACGGAGCCAAATCTGGCTTGTACACATGGTGTGTGGCCGTGTTGCCCTGTGTGTGCTGAGTGTGTGTGTGTGTTTAGCTGAAGGCAGCCTGCACTTAAATATATATCAGGGGCAGTGGTTGCCTAAAGGTGAAAGCTGTGTGGTTTTCACTGGAAGGCTGCCGAGCGAATGAATGAAAACCACTCTCCACTCCCTCGCCAAGCTACTGTCACCGCGTCCTTGAGCAAGGCACTTAAGCTGCTGCTGTTGCATAAGAACATCAATGTGAACGGAGGAGGAATAATAAATGTGAAGCTGAGGAATGCCAAGCAGGACGACACATTCTCTTCTGTTTACTATATGTATGTTTGTTTTACTGCCATCAGTGTTTCGCTGAATGCGTTTTGTTCAAAAACACACTGAGATGTTGGAACATGAGACACGGTGCAAGAAGCAGAAGGTGCTCAGACAACAAACAAGCGAATAGTTTATCCAGATTATCTAAACGACTTCATTCAGATTAAACTGACTGCACTGGAAATGCTAATAATCACTATTAATAGGAAAGTTATGAGTAGTTTTGTGAACCATAAACACATATTTTATGACATTTCTTTATCTTCCCTGTAAGTGTCAATCCTCTGAACCCCAAACAGTTTTTGGGCAGTTTGCTCTAGTCACATTTTTCCTCAATGTGGGCTCATTTATACCGTCTACAGTCCTGTATCTCTATGTAAACAGCACAACCATGGCGAAATGTAATGAGGACTCAGAATTGTGTCTTATGTAGTATGATCCAGTTATAATGCCATAAATCATGAGACAAAAAGAAAAATAAACTTTGAATTTCTTTGAACAAATATTTTTTTCTAAAAAGGAAAAAACTGAAATCAACATGTACAACCCTTTTTTCAAGTACTCATGGAAATTATTAATACTGGAAGAAAAATAGTGATTCGTCATACTATAGATATTTTATTTATGGAACTTTTCATTTGTTTCCAACCTGTCTCCTATTTCCTCTGTATAAACACTGTCAGCAGTTCAGTCGAAAAGTCCCTCAATTTTTGTCACAGGACTCTTGGTCACAGCTGAGTCATTAATGGTTTCCTAGTTGCACTGAAAAGCATGGAATTTCTTGTCTTTTATAGAATCTTTTTAGAGCAAATTCTTTATTTTTGACAAGTATTTAAATGAGGCACGTGGAATAGGGTGACGTATCTTGATTGTAAGCTTAGATTTGATTACGTTTCAATAGAGAATGGCACATCACTGATAAGCTCTAGCAGAGATAGAAAGCTGGAAATCCTCCAATATCAAATGATTCCGTCTGAACAGTTTGTGGCTGCGATAAATGGTGTAATTGTGGTGATTTTTTAAATACAACATGCCTCTCTGGGGGTGTGACAGTTATGTATGCCAATACAGGAAGATATGAACTATAATAAGTCATGTAACGTGAGAAAAGCTTGTGACTATTCTTATATAAGAACAAATTTCATTGCTGCTGTGAATTACATCACAAAAATGAAGAACACTTTGAATTAGCATTAGTCTGTACAAATATATGTGAAGCTGCCCATGTCATCTACACTGTCTGTGTTGTCCACCTTCATGTATTGTGAGTGTGTAAAGTGTCAAAACATCCCTCGTGAAGCATGGGAAAAGCGAGTGTTTGTGCATGCGTGTCCATGTCCGTGTCAATATATGCTGCCTGGAGGAAAATATGCATGTAATTTAATTGTATGTGCGTGTGTGTGTGTGTGTGTGTGTGTGTGTGTGTGTGTGTGTGTGTGTGTGTGTGTCTGTGTCTGTGTCGTACACAGTGTTTGCTGCCAGCATGCAAACACAGTGCCTGTGTGTGAGAACGTCTTGGCTCGTGGTGGTTTTTTCAGTGCATGAAAATCATTTATTCATGTTTCACTCGCTCTGTGTGTGTGTGTGTGTTGCATAGAGAGGCATTTGTGTCTTGTATGCATGCTCTAATAGATACTCTTTGCTTACATGTGTAGCTAAAGGTTAAGGCTATCATGACTGTGTTTCTGAATACTGAATGGTCTGTTTATGTGCTTATAGCTCATCTCTTTTTCACCATTAGTCCTTTTGTCTTTGCCACATCTCCTCTCTCACTTTCCTAAATAGCCACCAAAATCTTGCGTATATATGTGTGTGTGTGGCGTGGCTTTAAAAAATGCATATATTCTATAAGAGGGAGGAGGAAACAGAGCGTGGTGAAAGAAAAATACAGCCTCTGTGTGTTGTGTCAGTTGACTTGACATCTGATCTTGCTGAGTATGGTAAAGAGGAAAGTGCTGAAAGTACTCTGTGTGGGGGGATCCTGTGTGTGTCTGCGTACCAGTGTATATGAGTGTGTGTGCGTTTTGTGGCCTGTATGTGTCCTCGTTTCTGTGTGGGTGGTGAGAGTAGGGAGTGAGGGAATAGGGTGTGTGTGTGAGTGCATTTAGTTTAAGTGTCAGCATGCCTCCGTGGATGTGTGTGGCAAGAAAAGAGGGGGAGTCGCTCTGTGAAAGGGAGGCTGAAGGATGGATGGCAGGGAGGGTGATGAGGGAGGAAGAAAGGCGAGGTAGAGCAAAGGAGAAGGGGGGAGAAAGTTTTGAAGAGAGAGTGATGGGGAAAGAAAAGGATGTTATAACAGAAAGAGACACTTCGAAGCCAGTGCCTGTTATTCTTATTCCAGTTTATGTTTCAGAGCTCTCCACTATGGTCTAAATGTTATATGAGCTCTGTATGTTATGAATGAATGTTACATCAAAACTCTTTCTTTGCTTCTGTCTCTGTCAGAAAAAACTCTCTCTTCAGAGCCTTCCTGACAAATAGACTAGTTTGATCAGCCTCACATATGCACACACACTTTACATGCGACTGGGAGCTTCACTACAAGCAGCCAAAGTCATTGTACCTCTTTCTTCATTCTCTATGTCCTTGTGTGTATTCTATGTTTTATGTTTTCCTTGTTGTATGGTTACATCAACAGGGAAGTGTCTTGCTGAAGGAAACCTATCAATATTTCATTGCTAAACCTCTGAAAATGCCAGCAAAAAAAAAAAAAAAATCAAGTGGAGAAGAATTCTGGCTCGAACAACTGAGTTGTAACAACTGGATACAGATCTGGTGCCCGAAAGCAAAGTTGGTGAAACAGAGACACAGCAAAACTGACTTTACTTTGTCAAAAGGCAAGTTTTTGGTCATCTAAAGGAGATGAGATCAGGATACAAATGCAGGAGGTTAAGACACACAGGAGTCAGGGTGAACAGTGGGTCAATGAAATCCGGCACCTGCAGGCAGGACAGCACCAAAGTACAAACACAAAGGAAACACTGCAGCGGGCAGTATGGCTCTTCTCCTCTCCAAGAAACCATTCTTTACTTAAAATGCCAGGATCCAGTTCTTGCTTTGGTTCTTGGGACATCCTAAAAAGTCCCTGCTCCCAGGATAAATGCAGACAGCTGGTGAACTATGAGTGTGCAGTTTGGAGAGCGAAACTTTACCGGCAGGTCAAATATAAAAAAGCTGCATTCTATCAGATTGTAAGCAAGACTCTTAAGGATTGGGATGAATACTTCTAGTAAAGAAAATGACATTAAAACCACATTTTGAAGCTGACTGCATGTCTGGTCTAATAAATGAGCAAGAAATAACAGTGGGCAAGCAACAGACAGAAAGAAAAAAAACAAACAGTAACTTTTAAAGATTTTTACAACAATAAAATTAAAATTCTCTTTCTCCCCCAGTAAGTCTGTAGCTGCACAACAGAAAATTACCAACACAAACATGATGCATCTAAAGGAAAGCTGTTGCTTTCAGTCCATTATTTGTGTGACTTGTCTCATCTTAACAGTAGAGCTGTAGTCTCCTTACCCTCACCCTGACTGGTTGAGGCAGATGGCTTCCCTCCCTGAGCCTGGTTCTGCTGGAAGTCCTGTTTTTCCTTGCTGGTAAAGAGGAGCTTTTTTCTTTCCCACGGTCAAATGCTTGCTTAAACAGAATCCAAGGGAAACTTTGGATTTGTCGGTATTCTCTATATACATTTTGTAAAGTATTTTTCTGACTTTATGGAGTGATTTGAGATGACGTAGGTTGTGAAGGGATGATATATACATCAAACTGAAGAGAACTGAATAGTCAGCCGAAGAAAATCTTGATTGAAATTGCACCTGCACTTCAACCAAAAAAATCACAAGGAAACAATAAATCTGCATGGCATTTCTAGATGAACCAAGCTACTGGTGTTATTAGTCTAAATTCAAGTAGTTTTTTCCTCCATTGCTAAAACGATAGATCAAGCATTTTTGTCCTTATATCATTGCATCGTCATATCATTCTGCAGCACAGAGTAGTTGGGCTGCACCTCATTATCATTCTGCTAAAAGTCAAAAAACACCCTGGTCTATCTGTATTTCCTTAAACCAATCACTAGTTGTTTTGGTGGAACATTTGCACACAGGGAGATGAGCCCTGTCGTTAAAATGGTAAATTTACAGCAACAAAAAACCTATCCTGGCCTCATGTCACAATCCAAGTCCATGGCAGAGCTTTAAATTTTCAGTATGGTAGGTTGCTGCCTGAAGGTTGTTTCAAGCAGAAGCAGAGAAGAAATGTGTAGTCAATGGCAGGTTTGTAGCACTTAAAATTTACATGTGGTGAGTCAGACTATTCTACGTACTTAAACCATTCAAATGTTAGGGTAATCACCAGTCATTTCATGCAAAACTGGACCAAATGTACAAATGCATTTCTGGAGGACCAGGTGACATTACTGCATTAAAACCTACAAAATCTGGTTGTGGACAGTTTGAAGTAAATTTGTTTTTTAGAAGGAGCACTGTGCTAATTCTGGGTGAGACTGGAGCCCCTTAAATAACCGACAATGTACACTAGGGTTGTGTTGTACGAATTCCTTCCTCATTCACTCTTTTCTTCCCTCCTTCTCCTGAAGAAAGGCATGAATAAAAGAGAACAGTGAGGTCTGATGTGTTCGAGAGATGAAAGTATGTTAATACATCCGCTGAACATCCCGTCGTCTGTGTTACTATGGTGCTGACACAGGACTTCAATTAAGGCGAAGACTCAATGGCCGCACACACAAACGGCCACTGTGCAGACAGGCTTATTGATTTTTGCGGTAACACTGTCCTGTCACCACATACAGTGCTACTCTACCTCTGTGACCCCTTTCCTCCCCCACCTTCCCTCCTTCTCATACATTTGTATATGTGACACTTTTCACCTCCCCCTCACCTCTTCCATCCTACATTGCTATCTTGTCCCTCCTCTAATCCTGTTGCTTCTTTTTTTTCTTCCTCCTTTCAGCTCCAGCTTCACTCCTCACCCTCTTTCCTCCCCTTCTTGCCTCCATCCCTCCTTCCTCTGTCCTCCTGGTCAGGATTGGAGACATGGAAGTAGAGATAGCAGCAACTGTTTTGAAATTACTGCACACTCGCACATGCAGAAACCCACATATAACGCAAACGGTGACACGCACAGATAAAAACAGGACAAATAGGAGACTGTCTCACCAATCCCCCAGAGAGCGAGGCAGAGGAAGAAACAGAGATTTCCTGCTGTGTTGAGAAGCTCTGGCGATACTGCTGCACAGCGATGCCAGCACGTGAACACAAACGAACAAGAGGGAAAGAAAATGAGGAAAACACAGATATGAAGAGGAACAAAGAGAAAAAGAAAGACTTGGAAAAACATCCACATGCTCCAGTTCATTCCAGAGATTATGCATCGTGACATCCTAAAAACAACCAGATATGCGCCTGAAATTGGTGATTACATGTTTTCCAACCAGTTCCTACTGTGGTTTAACTATAAATTCTATTATCTGTACTGTGTTTTTGAATGAATTTGGAATAAAACGGTGGGTAAGTTATGAGCTTACTCATACATGTGTGTGTTTTCATCACTTCAGAGGACATTACAAATCAAATCAAGTCTTAACTTCAACTCTCAGAACTCCAAGCAGTTTTCTTTCTTTTTTTTTTGCTCTAGTCACATTTTTACTCTTTGAGCTCATTTGTGACTGCAATAGACTCTTATACCTCCATGAGAATTGTGCCTAGAAACAAAGACATGTCTTCTGCAAAGTTATAATGTCATGAATTATAAAAAAAGAAGAAACCGAAAGTTCGATTTCTGTTATTATATATTTTGCAAAAACTGAAGAAAGATGTTGCATGTTGGAATCAACATGCGCAGCATATTTTAAGTGCCCACACGTGTTTCTATTACTGGAAATAAAATGGTGAATCTGCACACTATAGATATTTTACTATTTACATTTGTAATTGGTTTCCATTCCTTCCAGCCTTCTATCTGCTCTGTGAAAACACAGCCTGCAGTTCAACCTAGTTCAGCCAAAATCCCAGAATTTTTGTCACATGACTGTTGGCTGCGCCAGAGTTACTAATAATTTCACACCATCACGATGGAGTGCAGAATTTTTCAGCTTTTACGGAATCTGGTTATTGCTAACTGACTAATTTTGGCAATTTTTTAAACAAAACACATTTGATGAAATATTATGATTTTAAGTATACCAAAAGAACTGTATATCACACAAGATTAGCTCCTGGACTATCAAAAAGTTGAAAATCTTCCCGTTTTTACAATTTTTGGCTAATAAGTGGTGTAATTTTGATGATTTCTAAAAAAGATAACATGGCTTTTAAACCAACTGCCAGGTTTTGAGGTTCAGAGAGTTAAAACAGAATAGTTTGTTTGTTTGTTGAGTTCATTTTTGTCCCCAACAGGAAAACAGATCCTCACATGTCAGTGTCCCTGCAACATGAGCAATACACATAATTAATACTGCAAGTACACACACACACACACACACACACACACACACACACACACACACACACACACACACACACACACACACACACACACACACACACACACACACACTTGTGTCTCTCCACGTTATTCATATTTAAAGAGTTGCTCTTTTAAGTGAACGCAGCATGGCACAGACACACACAGACATGCAGAGAAAGGCAGACTGTCTGTCTCTGCAGGCAGGTATTCACTCAGAAAGATTAACCTCATTCTCACCACTGCTTAATTTCAAGGAGCCAGTTTTTCAGTTTTATACAGTGACTCAGTCCCATATTGGTTTCCTCATTTTAAAAAAAGCGTGAAAATGACGTAATGCAACATCAGCCCTCTTCTGCTTTTAAACAGTGCAGTTAAAATTTTAAAAAACTTAAAAACTGGGTGTAAAATAGCATTCATGACTGACTTTAGCGCTGACAGAATCTTCTCATTTCCACATGTGAAAATGAAGAGAAGAAGGAAAAATCAGATATAACAGATCTGGTGAAAGAGTGGTTTCACACATCTGGATCTGTGGAGTAAAAGTGAAGGTGAAGGAAGGAGGGAATAAATTAGACGAGTGTTTTGCAGCTCTTTATGTCTCCAGGATCTCCCCCTCCCCCTCCTCCTCTTTGCCCTCCCACCTCCTCTTTCCGTCCTTTTCCCTTTCCAGCCAGAGGAAAACTCCTCCATTCCCTGCATTCCTCTCACATTCCAGGTCTAGGTTTACCTTCTCCACCTCTCTGTCTGCATCAACATCACCTCCTCCTTCGCTCTCGCCCATGGCTGGCTGGCTGGCTGTCTGCTTCCACCTCTTTTCCCTCCATCCCTTCTTCTTCTCCTCCTGTTCTCTCATGGGGTCTCTCTCTTTCTATCCATATAACCTCCCTCCCTCTCCCATCTCCCTCTCTTCTCCCTCCCTCTCTCTTTCCCAGGATGCTCCAGTAGGCCGGTGGAGGCCTTAACCCTCCACCCCCAGCAGGGGCCCTCCAGCTCAGCCTGGCTCGCTGGCAGGCTCCCTGGCACACCTCCAGCACTCACACACTCTCCTCCAGCACTCACACATGCAGCTTTTTCTTTTTTATCCGCTTGCTTTCTTGTTTTATCAGGCTCTCCTGCTTTCAGTCTTTCTTCTCTTTCGGCCAAGTCTAAATTTAGTGATATATGTCGATCCTCTCAGTAATTTAGTGCATCTTTAATTTATATATTGGCCAAACCAATACTAATATTACTGAAATCATATTGGCTTTATGACAAAAAATACATATAGCACAGCATTCTGTCGCAATATTCTTCAATTATTAGAATATACACAATACAAGAATGATAAAGTCGTGAGTTCGATCTTTTCTGTGCCGTCATCACATGCAAACAGCAGTCAGCCACATTCAGATTTCCATGTGAGAGTTTCTGGGATTTTTTTCATGCATCAGATGTTTGAACAACATGGCAGCCAGGTGGATGAAGAACACTTGTGATTTTGATCAGACACAATGACCTTCACAACTCTATGATTCCATCCCAACTCAATATGCAATTCAAAACCACGCCCAACGTGGGGCTCGAACCCACGACCCTGAGATTAAGAGTCTCATGCTCTACCGACTGAGCTAGCCGGGCTATGCCTTATGCGACGTCATATGAGTTTTTTTTTTTTTTAACATTTCCTGTTTTTAAAGTGGCACCCATTACAGTACAGAGCAGCAGATAGACAAGATTTAGCTTCATTCTCTATTTTTAAGAATGAAGAGACAGAAGAGGGAAAACCAATGGTCAGAAACATTGAAAATCAAGAAAAGCTGTAGCCTTGGTGGAGACCACAGTACTCCATCAAGCCTGCTCTGCCGTTGTATGATTTCCGGCAGATAAGTCCCGATAAGTCCACAGCAGTGGATCTGTAGTACGATCACAATCATGTGATCGCAGCATGCAGCTGATGTAGTGTTCACTTGTTGTCATAGTTACAGCGACGCCATGCCGCTATCTCACAATGATACAGAAATCCTTAACAAAGCCACGGATCCAGACTATAAGCCACATCACTGCCAAAATCTAATCTCTTGGTTCTTTTGTCATTTCTGACCTTTCCTAAAAATTTCATCTAAATCTGTTAGTCCGTTTTTGAGTAATGTTGCTAACAGACAGACAAACGCATGTCAATCGCCACATAGCTCCACCGCGTTCCTTGATGGAATAATAAATATACCCTCCAGAAAAACATGGGCAAAAATCCTTGATTCCGCGGGCTAAAATCCTTGATTCCACGGGCTAAACTCCTTGATTCTGTGGGCTAAAATCCTTGAATATGCGAATAAATATACGGAGTTTTTATGCCATTTTATGCGGGGAAATTGCGAAAAAATGCAAAGTATGCGAATAGTTGTGAAATATGCAAAAAGATGTGAAATATGTTAGAACTGGGAAAAAAAGGTGATTCTTCTCCTACATCTTGTTACTAGGCTTGAATGCTTGAGTCCTTTGTGTTCAGCAAACCTTGTGCTGCAACACGGTTGATTTTCTTCGGTGCTCCAGAACGATGTTGCACGGGGTGCAAAAAAGTTTCCCCCCACTTAAAACTGGGTACTGTTTTGCCCGGTCTCTGGCTGAAATATTCGTAGGTAAATGTGATCTTTGAGCATTCGCCATTCTTGTTTTCGTCTCTGAGCGCCGTGCTCAGCATCAGCTCGTGCTTCCAGTGTGTGTGTGTGAATGCGCGAACTGATGACGTCAGGCCGGGCGTCACATAAAAACTCACATAAGTCAGTTTTCTTAAGAGTTTATTCCTATTCTAGCAGTGCATTGAACTGCACGTATAGGAAACAGGACTGATATATTTCACTTTATCCTTATTGTATAAAATTGTCAAAAAAATCCCATGAAGCACAGATGAGAGAGAAAGAGAGAGAGAGAGAGAGAGAGGCCCTCAGTAATTTGGTATTTCCTTTTTCGACAGAGGAGGAAGGGCCAATGCCCTCGCTTTCAGTATGAAGTAGACACACACACACACACACACACACACACACACACACACACACACACACACACACACACACACACACACACACACAGCTTCTCTTTTAATGACCCTTACATCCGGCCTTAGGCACTGGGGCCTCAGAGAGAAAACAGAGGAAATAGATAGATAGATAGATAGATAGATAGATAGATAGATAGATAGATAGATAGATAGATAGATAGATAGATAGATAGATAGATAGATAGATAGAAGTTCAGGTATGTACTGAAGGTCAAAGGTGAGTGTTCACAACCCACACACACACACACACACACACACACAGTTGTGGGGGTTCAGCTGAAGGTTAGACCTTCAGGCTCCGCAGCTCAAAAAGAGAAACACACAGAGACAGAATTCATAAGCAGCTGATTCAGCATGAAGCTGACTTGTGTGATTACTGCAGACACAGTGGGGGAGAAAAAAAAAACAAGAGAAAATTTTTCAGGAACAGAGATAATTTCTCAAATGAACGGGCAAAAAAAATCTAATTTCAAGGCAACTAGGTATTTCGAAGGGAAAGGGATTTTTGCTATGGTAGATTAAAAGAGTCTGGTTGTGTCACCAGATAATTTGTGATTCGTTTGAAATTCAAAAACAACAACAGCAAAAAATAATTGTGATTTGATTCAAAACCAAAAATAGAGACACAGTTTCAGGTGTCTGAATAAAAAAAATTATAAACCAATCAAACAGTTTGTTGTTTTTGTTGTTGCACTTGCTGAGTAAGAGAATACCTCAAACAAGACATATGATTTTTCTATTCATATTTCATCTTACATTTAAAAAACTAAAACCCACATGACTTCACTTTTGTATTTCCGAACAAAATGAAAAAAGTTTGAGGATTTGTTTTTATCTGACGCTTCACATTCTTTTCCTGTTTTTGGCTTTAAAACAAAAGCAGAAGTAATAGTTTTGTTGTGGATTTTTTTAATTGCAAATTGTGTTTTATCCGATATCCAGAGCAAGAAAGACAGAAAGTACTGAGTGAGTGATAATGGCTCTTTTACAAGCCAAGCAACAGCTGAAGATGCTGCTTTGTCTCCAGACTGTCTCTGGTACAAACACACACACTGACTCTGACCTTGCTGATAGCAGCTGTTGACGTCACTCTGAATTACAAATTCTCCTCTTATGTGCACTCACACACACAGGATAAACACAATTACACACACAACATAAAGAAGACTTGTTCAATCCTACCAAAAACCTCAAACCGCCCTCTCACATCACTGACAGTATGAAAGTCCATCCATGAGACAAACATACCAACAGCTTTGCAGAATCAGAATTACTAATCACAAGATGAAATTCTGAGCCTGGTACACTTCCGTTCCAAAACATTTCTTCTCTTTGGCCCTGGAATTAGCCTCGATCCGTGTGCTCATGTGAATGGTATCAAAAAACAGACCGTCTTACATCAATTTGAGAGTACTGCATTTCAGGAGGTGTAGACAGATACTTGGCTGGTTTCTGCAGCTTCAAAAGTGTTTTTTCATAACATCTTCAGGGTAATGCTGCTGAGATGTGCCCTAAAGGTCCCTTCACCCACCCTGAGATGGAGTCCCGTGCTCTACCGACAGAGCTAGTTGAGCTACTGTTGTCCTGCTTTTACGGAATAAAAATAGATCCACATATCTACCACTTTACCATAGTATAGGGTGACCATATTCTGTTTCTCTGAAAAGAGGACACACTTCCAGCTCGCGTGCGAAAAATTTTCAGTCCAAAATAAGAAATAATCATCTCTCTTAAGTCTGACACTTACACCTTAGTTAGGAAAAGTGAGGTAGACTACCATTCTTCAAAATAACCTTCCAATTATCAATTATGTAAAAATAGAAATAATGCCTCAAAATATTAAACAAAAAGAAAAAAGAGAGGTAGCCTATTTTTCAATGTTCAGTTAGGCCATTCTTCAAAATAATGTGTCTAATGGCAAATGAAAAAAATATAGAAATAATGCCTCAAGTCAACAGTCCTTTTTTTCCTTCTTTTTCCTTTTCTTATTAGCTACAGAGACATAAGTCCAGCTTTGCAGACTGTACATTCTGCCTCCCATTTGACACGACCCGGACGAAAACAGGGGTACTTTTGTCGCATTTCGTCAGTGAAATGACATTTGCGTTTCGGCATTTTCTTTCAGTTCGAGTGCTCTCTCGCAGTGTGCCTACCTGCCTGTCAGCCTGCGAGGAAGCAAATCTCCAGCGCCGTGGCGCGCGCCGGCATTGCACGTTTCCGTGTGCATTGGAAATTGTCTGATAGAAGAGAATGGGTTCTAAGTGCTGCGCAGTACGATTCAAGAGCGCGGCGTTGCGTTATGTGGAATTTAGGGGATCAAAAACCTGGACATTTGAAGGACTTTATAAACGCCGGCCGGACAGCCTCTCAAAAGAGGACATGTCCAGGCAAAAGAGGACGTATGGTCACCCTACCACAGTAGCTTTTGCCAATTATCATATGAATGTTGAAGACTACATTTCCAAGTGGGGAAAACTGAATAGATAAAAAGGCCTCTCCATGGGTCATACATTCCAAACTCAGCGCAGTTTTAACGTAGCGACTTATAAAGCATCACTGTAACTGGTTTATGTTGCTTACTCTCTGTTTTTGCCTTGATAAGACATTATTCATCTTGTTTTGAAGCCCGGCTAGCTCAGTCGGTAGAGCATGAGACTCTTAATCTCAGGGTCGTGGGTTCGAGCCCCACGTTGGGCGTAGGAGTTTTAACACATTGTAACGTTAGGGATAGAGATATCTGAACACAATTAATTTGTCAGTGACACTGCTGAATGCAAAATTCGAAACCAGGTTACAGTACACAAACAATTTACACAGTATCAGTGCAAGTCTCCTGTAAGTGATAATACTTGTATATATATGTAATTCCACTTGCAAGAGTTGCCACTTCTGCACCCTGATTCGTTCCATCCAGTAACCAAAATTGCATTAGTAAACCTGTATGTAACAAAGTATCTCAGTAAATGATTGCCACAATATCCATTTACATGGTTTGACCAAAAACACTGGTCTTACAGAAACTATTGTTGTTGGAATGTGGAGTATGGCTCCCCTAACTTTTCCCTAAATTTCTCCCTTAACTTTTCCTTAACCTTTCACCTAACTTCTCCTTTAACTGACCCCAGGAAGAATAATTTCGGCATTGCCATAGCTAATGGGGATCCCAATCAATCAATCAATCAATCAATCAATCAATCAATCAATCAATCAATCAATCAATCAATCAATCAATCAATCCCTTACCCTTTCCCTTTACTGCCTCCTTAACTTTCCACTTCATTTTTGCCATGACTTTCCCTAATGTTTAGAAAAAAACACTTTGACAAGATATCTGACAGTCACATGTTGTCATTCTGGATGAAAGAGACGACACTGAGGTTAGCTTCTGATTCAAAATTTAAGGGAGTCACACTCCAACAACTCCAATAAAATTTTGAAAATCAAGATGCAAAATGGGGCATTCTGGCACAATTTGGAGCACATTTTGTTGTATTTGTAGCCATTTCCAAAAACTAAATTAAATAAAATTTTCATGTTTCTTTTCTAAAAATTAGTGATAGGGAGAAAATATGACAAATATAAACCCACTTGTCCTTGTGATCAAAACATGTCAACTAGTCCAGTCTATTATATTCTGGTCAGATTTCCACAAGCCATTCCAAAATGCCACATCAGTTCTTATTACAAATTTGAAAAAGATGACAAAGGACTTGAATCTGGAATCAAGTGGTGACTTTTACTTTTTTTCTAAAAACAACTACGTTAGGTACCAAATTCCCCACTTCATTTTTATTTATAATAAAAAGGTTATGTCATGACCTTCATTTTACTTAAAAATGTGAAAGAAAACTTCAACTCTGGGTTAACAACTGGTTTTCTGAAGGAGTTAGTTCTGTTTTCAAAACTGTTACCTTTTTGAACACAGAACTAGAATTTGAACACAGTATTTGTATTGAATGATATAATTTTGGGCACTCTATAAATCATTTTATCAAAAGAAACTATTAACTTTATATTCCGTTGAAATCATTTGTGTCGTTCGTGAGAACGGGTTTTGTCGTGCCTAAATGTTTTAACGGGAGCCATTTTTGCAGTCACTGTCAATTCGTATCGCCGCGGACAACAAAACGGTAAGCAAACTCAGAGAGATCGATGCCTACACTGCGTTGCTCACTTTATTTTGATGACATGCGATAGTTTTGATACTTAATTTGACATATGTCTGTGATACACACCTGCTTTTAGCCCCGAAAAATGAAACGATGGAGCGCTGCCGCTTCTTGTCCGCCATGCTTGTTGTTCGCCAATCGGAACGACCGACATTTGAAACATGATCTCACGGGATGTCATACGAGAACTGAGTGTTACCGACCAACGGGGATGTGCCTTGCTGTCTTCAGCCACGGTGAGAAAAGGCTGCCATTCTGACTTGTTAATTTCAGCGGCGAATATACCGGACTTATGTGTCAATGCTTTCTAATATTTAGTATTACTTTTTAAATTTTTTTTGGTGCGGACCAGTGAGGTGGCAATGTCGGCAAAATTGTAATGACAAAAAAAAAAAAAAAAAAAAATTGCACATGAAGCTTAAGCAATGACACCATGGTTGGTTGGTGTCATTTTTGAGCGGACTTGCAGACAAAAAAAAAAAAAAAAAGGAAAAATTGTAATGAGGCGGTGGCCTATACCAGCGAGGTGGCCCGCCTCGTCGGTCATATAGGAGGGGAAACACTGAAATAGATTCTGGGAAACAAATGTCAACAAATCAATGTGCAAAACTGGCAGCTTTGACAAGTGAAAGAACATATTGCATTAGCTCTTTTAGAAGACGCTATATAACCCGGTCCAAATCTGCAATTTTATATTCAGTACTACTCTGGTAGACATGTTGACTTTACCCAACAATGTTTAAAACAGCTACGCCCAACGTGGGGCTCGAACCCACGACCCTGAGATTAAGAGTCTCATGCTCTACCGACTGAGCTAGCCGGGCTATGTACCACAGTACATGGTTTTATGACAATATAAGTGAAAGAAATACTGTTGTGATTAGTTGGAGGAGTGAACATGAAGACACAAGAGTCTTCATGCACTGCCAGCATTTGATGAAATGAAGATTCAGTGGGTCAGTTATATTTGGGGCTGCACAGTGGAGTAGTGGTTAGCACTTTCGCCTTGCATCAAGAAGATCCCCGGTTCACGTCCTGGCCTGGGCCTGGGATCTTTCTGCATGGAGTTTGCATGTTCTCCCTGTGCATGCGTGGGTTTTCTCCAGGCACTCCGGTTTCGTCCCACAGTCCAAAAATATGGTGAGGATAATTGATAACTCTGAATTGCCCGTACGTGTGAATGATTGGCGACCTGTCCAGGGTGTCCGCTGCCTTCGCCCGAGTCAGTTGAGATAGGCTCCAGCACCCCCCGTGACTCTAGTGAGAATAAAGCGGTGTATAGAGAATGGATGGATGGATAGTTATATTTGTGATGTCACCATAAGGGGAAACATTTCACAATATGCATTTGTAAGAAAAGACGCCATTCAATACCTAAACACGTGTCTAAACAAGACTTATAGGAGTCTTAGGAAATGTTGCATCTGTTTTTTGTCATGCATTAGAACTAAGCCACGGGTACGTATTAAGAGGTTTTACACCTAAAGTTTCATCAAAAAACAGTACAAGAAGGGAAAGGAGTTGTCAGGAGTGGGATTTGAACCCACGCCTCCATTTGGAGACCAGAAATCCCTTTACCAAGGAAGGACTCTACCCTTGAGTCTGGCGCCTTAGACCACTCGGCCATCCTGACAATTGAAAACATATAGTTACCAATACTCACATTAAAATGTTCCAGTGCTTGCTTGAAATAATGATCAAGAGAAAAGTAGAGAGTTTTTGCTTTTAATTGGCGGCACTGGACACATATCTTTCTATCTGAGAGAAGAATGGACTGAGTGTCTGATGAATGGCTGGACAGATGGACTCATGAACAGACAGATAGGTGAAGGATGGATGGATGGACGGATGGAGGAGGGCGGGGGTTCGGCGTCTTTGATCCTCCCAGCAGAAATAATCAACAAAGCCCTGGAGCCCTAAATATGTGTGTGCGTCTGCTTGTTGTGTGTGTGTGTGTGTGTGTGTGTGTGTGTGCGCTGTAGGCTTTTCTGGCTTCATGCCAACACCAGCTCCCACCAGGAGAGAGATCAAAGACTGTGCTCTCTCTCTTTCTTTCTTCCTATCTCCATCTACCTCGCTCGCTCACATTTCTCACACTCCTTCCTCTTCGTCCTGAAAACACTCAATATAGCTCTTCTTGATTTCTTCCACATTCTCTTGCTCTTTTTTGTAAACCTGAGGGTAAGAACTATTTCCTATGCAAAAAAAGCCCCCCAAAAAAGAGATGAAAGGAACTAAGAAGAAAAAAAGAAGAGGAAAGACAAAGAGAGAGAAGAGAAACTGTTGGTTGAATTAATGTTTACAAAAATCTATACAGACACACTCTGAAAGATAGAGTAAAAGGCAACTGGACTTCTCTTTTTGGTTTGGCTTCTTCGGTTTAAAATGACTGTTGAGGAGTCCCAAATGTGTAATGTCGCCCACAGATCTAATGGCTGACAACCTGATAACGAACCAAGATCGCTCAAGGTGTGAATGGTTGTGAAACTGAAAGGTGTTAATGATGGCGGAACTTTCTGGGAGAGATTTAAAGAGTGTGTTATAAGTACCTGATCAGTGGTGCTTTAGACCCCTTCCTTTGTGTAAAGATAGTTTAACCTAAACACTGAGGCTGTCTACAAGAAGGACCTGAGTCGGCTCTACTTCCTCACCAGGCTCAGGTCCTTCAACGTATGCAACCGCATGCTCCTGATGTTCTATCAGTCTGTGGTTGTGAGAGCATCTTCTATGCTGTGGTGTGCTGGGGTAAAGGCATAAAGGCGAAGGCGCCAACAAACTGATCCAACTCATCAGCAAAGCCCAGTCTGTGGTTGGCTGTCAGCTGGTCACCCTGGAGGAGGTGGTGGAGCAGAGGACCAAACTGCTGGCCATCATGGACAACACCTCCCACCCCCTCCATAAAACTGTGGACAATCTGAGGAGCAGCTTCAGCAACAGACTGAAATAACCCCACTGCTCCAGGGAATGATAGAGGAGGTCATTCCTTCCCATAGCAATAAGACTTTTCAATATGTCTGCATCTGGTAGGTCACAAAAGGACTTTATAACTCTACCTGATGATAAAACCACTTTACATACTGGACACTTTATATTCTAACATCATTCATTGTGTTTGCAAACTCATCTACACCTACTTATGTCATTTGCACATTTCTGTATCGTCCTTGTATATTCTTGACTATTTTTTGTTGATTTTTTTCTTTCTATATTTCCTGTATTTTCATCTTATTTTCTTCTACCCTCACTTTATTCCCTGCTCTAGTGTTCTGTGTTGTCTTCTTGTTTATTCCTTTGTTGAATATCCATGTTCCTGTAACAACTGAATTTCCCTCTGGGATTAATAAAGTCTGTCGAAGTTCCTTAACATGCGTCCTATTCTGTAAATCATCATCTCTGTGTTACAATATTTCAAGCTCTGAAAAGTGATTTGGATAAAGTTTTATTTCCACATTTCAGCACCAACATTAGTTCAAAAACACCACTGAGAGCACAAAAGACAGCTTATGTTCCTTTGAGCACCTTCCTTGGTTACTTGTGAATTTTGCATCCATGAAAATAAAACTTCTCTGCAGTCAAAACAGAGATGAGCAGCTCAGATAAATGATGCTCGCCAGTAACAAATGTGAGGAGTTTTCTTGTTGAGAAAACTTCAACAGTTCTGTCTGTTGAGTCTTTCCTCTGAGTTTATTAAATACCCTCAGCATCAAACAGCAGAATTATC